>NC_065580.1:145565914-145855914 GCF_024542745.1 Macaca thibetana thibetana
ATTTGGGGGCAGCTCATCTGCTGGGTGGGGTCTCCACTGCAGTAGTGGGGGCAGCTCACCTGCTGGGTGGGTATTTGGAGGCAGTAGTATTTGGGGGCAGCTCACCTGCTGGGTGGGGTCTCCAACACTGCAGTAGTATTTGGGGGCAGCTCACCTGCTGGGTGGGGTCTCCAACACTGCAGTAGTATTTGGGGGCAGCTCACCTGCTGGGTGGGGTCTTTGTATGGCAGCAGCATTTCAAGGCGGGCTGATCCTTCTTCTCTGGGGAAGCCAGAGCTGGGCAGGTGCCTGAGCCTCGTGAGGGTCTCGGACTGGATGCTGGGCCCTGTACTCCCCCTGCCTTGGGCTTGGAGATGCTCACAGGTGAGTTCTCATTTTTGAAGAGGTCTGTCTTCCTAGGAAGCAGAGATCCCTCACCTGGGAACCAAGCGTCCCGCTGGAGTTGCTCCATGCCCAGGCCCAGGTCTCCTGGTCTGCAGGGCACGGCACAAGGGGGCTGGCCTAGGCCAGGCCAAGTGTCCCTGGAGGATGTACTCTGTCCCAGAAGGGGCCTGACCTGCTTGCTGACCCCGCTTGCTGCTGCCTGGCTGACCTGACTCAGCCACGGCTGTTCTGAGGGCCCTTCTGAGTACGAACTCCCAGTTGGAGGTTCTGGGTGAAGACCCAGCTGCTTGAGATAGCAGCCTCTGGCTGGGCCCTTGGCATCGCCAAGCCAGTCAGGCAGGTGTAGAGCCTGATGCCCCTAGACAGGTCCTGCAACCAAGAACAGGGGTAGCCTTCAAAGGCCAGCCCTGCCTTCCAACCACCGCTCCACAACGAGGGAAACCCAGGCTCTAAAAGCAGGAGGTTTGTCCAAGATTAGCACCTGCGTGCTCCAGGCTCCGAGTTCTGTCCCCTCAGCTGTCTGGCCCCTGGGTGCTTGCTTTCATTTCAAGTCACTCATCTTGCTATTAAACATGAGCCCAGAAATATTGTTGTAATGGAGAACGAGGCCTGAGAGTCCCTCAGAATGGTTGCATGAAATCTCCCCTGCTCAGAACCACCCAGTCGAATTCATGGTGCTCCACGTGGCCTGCAGGACGGCTGGTTAGAGCCGGCAGAGGTTTATTTATAGCCGGGCTCCTGGCTGCCTGGTAACGGGCCACTGCCACCTTTAAAGAATCTTGGGATATTATCTACCTCTATTCAGCTTGAAATCCGGCATGCGGTGCCTTCGGCTGGCGCTGGTGATAATTAAACTGCCATCATGCACAATTATGGATGCAAATAATAAATGACATAATTAACGACTCTGAGCTGGGCGCGGTGGCTCAAGCCTGTAATCCCAGCACTTTGGGAGGCCGAGACGGGCGGATCACGAGGTCAGGAGATGGAGACCATCCTGGCTAACACGGTGAAACCCCATCTCTACTAAAAAATACAAAAAACTAGCCGGGCGAGGTGGCGGGCGCCTGTAGTCCCAGCTACTCGGGAGGCTGAGGCAGGAGAATGGCGTAAACCCGGGAGGCGGAGCTTGCAGTGAGCTGAGATCCGGCCACTGCACTCCAGCCTGGGCGACAGAGCGAGACTCTGTCTCAAAAAAAAAAAAAAAAAACGACTCTGTACTTGGAATTACTTTTTTAAAAAGTCATCCCACTGGCGTGTGAGGATTTGGGCAGCTTCTGGACTGAAATACAGAATTGCTCCATCCGGATTGGGTCAAAGCCTGTGGTTGGGAGAACATGCCTGCACAAGGAAAACTGACCCCACGGGACGAAAGTCCTTGACACGAACTGATCTGCCAAAAGGGGAAGAATGGGTCTAGCTAGAATCCAGGACTAACCGGCCGGTGAGCTTCGAGGAACAAAGGGCCTTCCGCTGGGTCAGCCCACGAGAGGGAGCTGCCTGCAGGTGCCTGGGAGGGCACAGCCACCCTGTCTGTCCATTGGGAGCAGAACTCCTTGGAAGGCAGCACCAGCTCCAGAAAGGTCACCGTCCCCCCATCCTGCCCACCGCAGGTGGCAACTGCCTCTGCAGGTCACAGTCCCAGAGCGTGGCTCGGCCGACCTGGAGGAGAAAAGGGAAGATGCCTGATTAGCTGGAGGCCCATGGCCCCAGGGCTGGGGGACTGTGGGTCATCCTGAAAGAAGGACAATGACCGCCTGGAAAGGACGATTTCGGGTGGAGCCTGGAGGAGGCGGCCAATAGCTCAGTCTGCACTCAACTCCCTTCCCAGCCGTCTGATGGAAGGCGAGGAGCTAAAGCTCATGCTGCTGAGGCCTGGGGTCTCCCAGGCACCGGCCTCCACACGCCCAGCAGAGACAGCAGTCGCCTAACTGCAGGAGTGTGCCCCGACGTGCTCCTGCCGACGTTCCTTCTAATGGCAGACGTGGTCCCCACTGGGGCAAGGCTGCAGTTTTCTTTTAAAAAAACAGATCTTTCAAAATAAAAGGGGCCTTGAAGAAAATTGGGAAATAAGTAACAGTCTGGGCTGGAGGCAGTTCTGGCGAAACTGTCCTGAGGGTGGTGTGTGATGGACGGGACTTGCAGGGCTGACGTGGCCTTGCCTGTCACCTGAAGCCTCCAGGAGAGTCGAGGACTGGCAGACCCAGGCCCGGAGCAGGTGCGGGCTCTCAGCTCTTCCGGCCCCTTACCTTGCAGTGGGGGCCCACAGTTCTCACCTCCTTGATGCCAGCCCCAGAGTGCTCACTGCTGGCCAACTCTGTCCTTTTCCGTCTTTTCCTCAGAACCGGGTCCTTCGGTGCCCACGGTGAGTGGGTATATGAGGCTGTGTGTGGGCACCTGGGGTCTGGGACACCCAGCAGACCTCTCTGGCTTGGAGATGTGTGGCGTGGGAAGAACAGGGTGACCTGAGCCCTCCTGGTGTCACATTCTTCACATCTGAGCCCTCCTTGGGTGAGGCCCTGCTTCCAGCACACACAGCTGACCCCGTTCGTCTTCAGGCATAACTGCTTCACTCTGACACTTGAAGCCAGACGGTGGCTGTGAACAGCAGGGGCCTGTGAACAGCCTGGCTGTGACCCCCAAGGATGACGCTGGCCCTCTTCACAGACGAGATGACCCGGGCCAAGGGCAGCAGCATGGTGGCCCACACCGACAGCAGCATCTCACACCTGGATGTGTTTGTGTGGTCCACAGGCCTGTAGGAGGTGGAACTGGTTCATTTAGTCAGGTTGTGGATCTTGTTAGAAAGGGTTCCTGCTCCCACCCGAAACCAAGGCTGAGTGGTGGTTGCACCCGGTCTCCATTCCCGTGAGCACCAAGCGGGGTGTGGGGACCCCCAGCCCCGGGCCACACACCTCTTTCCTTCGGGGCCGTCTCTCCCTCTCTCTCGCCAGAGCTGCTCTGGGTTCTTCCTTACAGAACTTCCCAGCGGGTTGCCGGAGCTGTCTGGGGTTATGTGGCTTGCCCGGGGCCACACTGACTGGGGCCAGGCACCGAAGTCCATTCGTATTTCCGTGACAGCAGCCATCTTTCTATATATTTCTTATTTCATAGGAGATGCCAGCGTCTCCTGGAGTCCTTCTGAGGAGGCACCTGCATACTGACATCGCCTCACCCGGGGAGAGACCGTGGGCAAAACCCAGTGATGTCCGAGAGTCTTTGTGGCCCTGAGCTCTTAGTGCTGACAGCAACTTGAAATAATGAAAGCACAGGGCACTCTGTTAGTGGCTGTTAACTTGTGTAACTAGTGGATGTTAATCACATTAACTAGCCATGTTACCTAGTGATGTAGATTAATCAGTATGAATGAATCACGTACACTGACGGGTATCTGGGCGATGGGATTCTTCAGGGAGGCCGGGGAAGAAGCGGACCTGTCACCTTCGGTCTAAAGGTGGTGAGTTCAGTGGTAGGAGGTGCTCAGGGCAGGTGGGTCGGAAGGGGAGAGTGTTCCAGATGGGAAGAAACTATTTGAAAGGCAGTGGACATCTTCCCGTGTGCACAGAGAGGACGGGTGGCCGCTGGGTGAGATTGTACTGGGGAATTGGGGGGCTAGTGGACATTTTCCCGTGTGCACAGAGGACGAGTGGCCGCTGGGTGGGACTGCACTGGGGAATGGGGCCTGTGGAAATCTTCCCGTGTGCACAGAGAGGACGGGTGGCCGCTGGGTGAGATTGTACTGGGGAATGGGGGGCCCTGTGGACATCTTCCCGTGTGCATAGAGAGGATGGGTGGCTGCTGGGTGGGAATTGGGAGAACTGGGTGGGGGGGCCCTGTGGATATTGTCCTGTGTGCTTAGAGAGGACGGGTGGCCGCTGGGTGGGAATTGGGAGAACTGGGTTGGGGGGCCGGTGGATATTGTCCTGTGTGCATAGAGAGGACAGGTGGCCACTGGGTGGGAATTGGGAGAACTGGGGAATGGGGGGACCCATGGACATCTTCCCGTGTGCACAGAGAGGACGGGTGACCATTGGAGCAGTGCAGACGGGACCTGCTTCCAGAAGAAGGACTGAACTGACCAGATTTGCATGTTTTTATTGCCCTGGGAATTGGGGCTTGGAGGCCTTCTGGGGTCCAGTTGTGCTGTTGGTTTGACGATGGCCTGTATTTGGGGGGGGTGGCTACAGAGGGAGATGGAGGGAAGGTGGTAGGTGGGAGGGGGCTTAGCAGGTGAGTCTCTGAGACTTGTCCACGGTGTGGGGTGACTCTGGGGTCTGTGCCAGGACGCCCCCGTCTCAGCCAGCTTCACGGGCATCAGAGGGATCAGCTCTCAGTGGGCCCCTCCCCAGGCTGGGGCTGGGCAGGCTCTGACTGACCCCTGTCCACCGGGGGCACAGGAGGCTGCATCAGGGAAGGTGTCTCCGTCAGTCCCGTCCCCAGGGCCTGTGCCCACGTGCCTGGGCTTCTCCCACCAATGAGGTGAGATTTCCAAGCGTCGTGAACCTTGGTCTGTCTTTAAGAAAACCCAGAATGGCACCTTTTCGTCGAGGCCTGCCCTGCGTCCTGGCTCTGCCACCTGCTGACCCCTTCCTGGGTGTGAGGGCAGGATGACCCGTTCAGTGACAGGAGGGTGGACGTCTGCACCTCCCAGCCATCCCAATGTGCGCCGAAGGCCTGAGACGCCGGGCGGCTCGTGTGCTGGTCTTTGTGGGGAGATCATATCTGATTTTAGAGCGGAATTCCAAACATCCTCCAGCAGAAGATCCACTTGGTAGACTGAATGGTGGGCTCAGGTGGGCGGCACGGCCCACGGTCCACAGGCAGCGGAGTCCTCAGTTGCTGTGAGATCTTCATGCCCTTTAATTTCTAATCGTTTATTTGCTCCGTGGGGAGGAGCTGGCCTCACAGCTGAGCACAAGGGCCGGGGAGACCGGACCTGCTTCCGGAAGAAGAAGGACTGAACTGACCAGATTCAGATAATATGGTTTCTGTTTGTTTGTTTGCTTTTTTGTTCCTGAGACGGAGTCTCGCTCTGTCACCCAGGCTGGAGTGAGTGGCACGATCTCAGCTCACTGCAAGCTCTGCCTCCCGGGTTCACGTCATTCTCCTGCCTCCAGAGTAGCTAGGACTACAGGCGCCCGCCACCGCGCCCGGCTAATTTTTTGTATTTTTAGTAGAGATGGTGTTTCACCGTGTGAGCCAGGATGGTCTCGATCTCCTGATCCCGTGATCTGTAGGCCTCGGCCTCCCAGAGTGCTGGGATTACAGACGTGAGCCACCGCGCCCAGCCAATATGTTGTTATTCTAAAAAGCAGGGTTACGAGCCCTGGAAGGAGCTGATACACCTGGTACAGGAAGGAACCCTTAAATCCTGTGACCCCAGTTACTAAATGGAAATGGGAACGTCCAATGGAGCTTAATCCAGCTGCTAATTTTTTAATCATCACTTCTTTTTTTCTTACTAAAAACTGTACTCCCTGTTCGTTGTGGAAATTAGAAACACAGTTAAGGAAAAAAATGGAAAACTAAAGTCAACCACAGTTTTACTTTTGGGAGAAAACTACCCAGCTTCAGGTGCCCATCCAGTCATCCCAGTTTTAAAAATCCGTGCACTGTATTCAGAAGAAAATGGTTATGGAGTCTAAATTTTTAATGGGCTGCCTTGATTATTGGTAAAATCATATGCTGTTTGCTGTCATTGAAAACCCCCATGCCCAGTAAGAAGCCGGGATGGAGCCCGTCCTGGTGCCCAGTGAGAAGTTGGTCGGAGCCCGTCCCGGTGCCTGGTGAGAAGTCGGATGGAGCCCGTCCTGGTGCCCGGTGAGAAGCTGGGACGGAGCCTGTCCCGGTGCCCGGTGAGAAGCCGGATGGAGCCCGTCCCGGTGCCTGGTGTGAAGCTGGATGGAGCCCGTCCTGGTGCCCGGTGAGAAGCCGGATGGAGCCCGTCTACGGTGCCCGGTGAGAAGCTGGATGGAGCCCGTCCCGGTGCCTGGTGAGAAGCCGGGATGGAGCCCGTCCCAGTGCCCGGTGAGAAGCTGGATGGAGCCCGTCTACGGTGCCCGGTGAGAAGCCGGGATGGAGCCCGTCCTGGTGCCTGGTGAGAAGCCGGGATGGAGCCTGTCCTGGTGCCCGGTGAGAAGCCGGGATGGAGCCCGTCTACGGTGCCCGGTGAGAAGCCAGGATGGAGCCCGTCCTGGTGCTCGGTGAGAAGCCGGATGGAGCCCGTCCCGGTGCCTGGTGAGAAGCCGGATGGAGCCCGTCCCGGTGCCCGATGAGAAGCCGGGATGGAGCCCATCTGCGGTGCCCAGTGAGAAGCCGGGATGGAGCCCGTCCTGGTGCCCGGTGAGAAGCCGGGATGGAGCCCGTCCTGGTGCCCGGTGAGAAGCCGGGATGGAGCCCGTCCTGGTGCCTGGTGAGAAGCCGGATGGACCCCGTCCCGGTGCCTGGTGAGAAGCCAGGACGGAGCCCATCTGCGGTGACCGGTGAGAAGCTGGGATGGAACCCGTCTATGGAACCTTGAGCTGCTGGCCCGCCTGAGGCCGGCGTTCAGATTCTGTGCAGTGTTTTGGAGAGAAATGAGATTTGTTGCTGCTTCCTTCACCTGCGGAGGGCACAGCCTCAGACAGTTTCATTGACAGACCTGACTGCACAGTGGTCCAGGGCGCTGAGCCCAGCGCCAGTCTTGACCTTGGCCTGTCAGTCGTGGTTCCTGACAGGGCAGTGGCTGGAGCAGACGCTGCCTGGAGGGAATGAGCATGTGACCTGGCCAGGCCGGGGTGTGAGCTGTGAGCTCAGGGGCAGCAAGAGCATCAGAAATGGGGAGGGCACATGGCACCTGAGTGGCCATTGCGGTGGCGAGCCGCCACTGCTGCTGCTCTCACACTCAGGGAAGAGACGTGGCACTCACACAACCTTTGCCGTGTAGAGTGCCCACGTCGTCGCTGTTTTTGGTGCTCGGGGAGGGGCCGTGGCACTCGTGGCCTTTGCTATGGTGAGTCCCCACACTGCCATTGTTCTCAATGCTCAGGGAAGGACGTGGTGTCTTGTGGCCTTTGCTGTGGTGAGTGCCTATGCCATTGCTGTTCTCCGTGCTCAGGGAGGGGATGTGGCACTTGTGTGGCCCTGGCCATGTTGAGTCCCCATGCTGCCACTGTTGTCAGTGCTCAGGAAGGGCACGTGGCACTCATGGCCTTTGCCGTGGTGAGCACCCACACCATTGCTGTTCTCTGTGCTGGGGGAAGACGTGGCACCTGTGTGGCCCTGGCTGTGGTGAGTCCCCACACTGCCGCTATTGTCAGTGCTCAGGGAGGGGCTGTGGCACTCATGTGGCCTTCGCTGTGGTGAGTCCCCGTGCGTGCTCTTGCTGTTCTCAGTTCTCAGGGAGGGGACGTGGCACTCGTGTGGCCCTCGCCACGGTGAGTACCCGCACGGCTGCTGTTCTGACCACTCATAGCACTGTCCCCACGTAGTCCTAAGGGTGGTCCTGGATGAGGCGTGTCACCCCCATTCTACAGGAGCAGCCGAGGTTCTGGCAGGTCACATGAGGCACCAGCCAACTCACCAGGACCCTGGAAAGGAGGCGGGACAGGTGTCCGTGTCCTGAGCCCCATTGTTTTGTAGAAACGGGGTCTCTGTTGCCCAGGCTGATCTTGAGCCCCTGGCCTCAATCTTCCCATGTCAGCCTCCCACATAGCTGGGACAGACACACCACCACCACCACGTCAGCCTCCCGCGTAGCTGGGACAGACACACACCACCACCACGTCAGCCTCCCGCGTAGCTGGGACAGACACACACCACCACACCGTCAGCCTCCTGCGTAGCTGGGACAGACACACACCACCACACCGTCAGCCTCCCGCGTAGCTGGGACAGACACACACCACCACACCAGTTAATTTTTAAAGTTTTTGTAGAGATGGGGTCTTGCTATATTGCCCAGGCTGGTCTCAAACTCTCCGCCTCAAGCAAGCCTCCTGCCTCGGCCTCCCAAAGTGCTTGGATTTCAGGCGTGAGCCGCCACACTCGGGCACTGGGCCCTATTTACAGGAGGGAAAACTGAGGAGAGGGAGGTGCAGACCTCTCGGAGACACCTGGCCGCAGGAAGGCGAGCACACTGCCCTGAGGGCACATCAGAGGCCATTGACTGTTTCTGTGTCTGTGCTGGGCTCGGGCTCTGTCTCCCTTCTGCCTGGGGCCGGTGCCAGCTCCTCCCTTGTGCCCAAAGTGACATCCCGTGGATGGTGGGGACTCTGCTTTCTAGTCCATGCTCCCCAGTGCCCCTGGCCTTCCTGGAGGATTCAGTGTCCTCAGGAAGCATCCACGGCACCCTCAGTCCCTCCCCGAAGCCCGCTGTCCTCACGCTGACCCTCCCTCCCAGCCAGCCGCCACCTGAGACCTCGGTTCCTCTGGGGCAGTTCTTCCTGTCTGAAGGGACTGTCTTGAGCTCTCTTCCACCAAAGCTACAAACCCATCTGCAGGCGGCTCCTCCGTCCCACCATCCCCTGCAGGGCTAGGCCCTCCCCGAGTTCCACACCCTCAGCACACGCATGTGCCCTCCAGCTACGTGGAGGAACCGTGAGGTCCCTGGAGCATCTCCGTCGTCCGGGGCTGGCTGGGTTCGGTCTTCTGTCCACGCCATTCCTTCTCTGGCCGTCCGCCTGCTCCATATCCCACGTCACTCCACCAAATACCTTTCAGATCCTCAGATATTTCTTCAATTTTTCCATTTTTCCATCTTTATCTTCAACCAAACCGCCACTGTCTCCTGCAGCTGCTGCAGCCCCAGCCTCCCCCACCTCCAGCGTCCACCGTTGGTTCTGGGTCAGCAACAGCAGCCAGGGACAGCATCTGCACCGGCCCCTCAGCCCTGCTGCCCCGCGCCGGCCGCCCTTACCTTCTCCTGGGAACCCCTGAGACCTGCTGGCTCACCGGCCCCCATCCCACCTTTTCACCCTCCCGTCCACTGTGATGCGTTGGCCGTGGCCCCCTCAGCCCTACTGCCCCGCGCCAGCCACCCTTACCTTCCCCGGGACCCCCTGAGACATGCCTGGTTCACCCACCCCCATCCCACCTTTGCTCCCTCCTGTCCACTGTGATGTGTTGGCCCTGGACTCCCTCAGCCCTGCTGCCCCGCGCCGGCCGCCCTTACCTTCTCCTGGGACCCCCTGAGACCTGCTGGCTCACCGGCCCCCATCCCACCTTTGCACCCTCCCGTCCACTGTGATGTGTCAGTCATGGCCCCCTCAGCCCTGCACACGTGCTCACTGTCTCCTTCAGGGACTGCGCTTGCTCTGCCTCTCTGGGGTCGTGCGGTCCCCTGTGGGGCCAGGGCCAGCCCTGCCCCTCGCTCCGAAGGCAGCTCAAATGTTAGCTCCCCAGGGAGGCTGATCCTGAACCGTGCCCAGGGCCCCGTCCCACTTCCCTCTTCACCTTTCACGCGAGCACTCGCATGCCACCCCACCACGTTCCGTTTACGTCTCTCCCGGCAGGGACGCCCGGCTCCTGTTCACGCCCGTGATGTTAGCGTGTGGCCAGTGCCTGGTGTGGCCCCGTGAGGCCCCTCACACTGGACAATCCCCCGTGTGGCCAGGACCTGGCCAGTCCACACAGTGTGATGACCCCCCGTCTCGGGCGGCCTGGAGGCCCTTGCTGTGGCCAACTTAGCTCCCGGGGCGCCCCAGGCCGAGGCCAGCCCCTTCCCTGCTGTGGGAAGCCCCCAGTAGCCTCCTTCCTTCTCCGTCAGCAAAAAGAAAATCCCAAAGTGGTTAAAGGAGGGTTTTATTGGGAGTTCTTGAGCCTCCTGGACTGGTGAGGTGGCCAAAGCTGGAGGAGGCTTCTGGAGGCTTCCACACCCCCACCGAGTCCTTGCAGAGCTGCAGGAGCTGCCTCCAGTGAGACAGGTGCTTTCAACCCCAGGTCTCCCCAAAGTCACCCTGCTCAGGCTCCTTGTAGCTCCCCAGAAACGCGGGCGGGAGGCGCCACTCCCCGTTCTTAGGCAGGTGCAGGGGATGCAGGGTGTGTGTGGATGTCTGCGGGGGTGTGAGTGGCTGTGTGTGGTTGTGCAGGTGTATGTAGGGGTGTGTGGGGGGTGTCTGTGGGTGTGTAAAGGTATGTCGGTGTTTGTTGGTGTGCAGGTGTGTGCAGGTGTGAGTGAGTGTGTGAGGTGTTGCAGGCAGGTAAGCACACCTGGCTGTCCCTTCTGGGGTCAGGCCCTGTGTCTGTGGGTGTGTAGGTATGTGGTGTGTAGTGTACGGGGGTGGTGTGTGTGGTGTGTGAGAGTATGTACATGGCTGTGTCTGTGGGTGTGTACGTGTGTGTGGTGTGTAGTGTATGGGTGTGGTGTGTGGGGGTATATACATGGCTGTGTGTGTGGGGGGGTGTGTGTGTATACGTGTGTGTCCAGGTAAGCACAGCCGGCCATCCCTTCTGGGTTCAGGCCCTGTGTCTGTGGGTGCATGTGTGTGTGTGTAGGTGTGTGGTGTATAGTGAGTGGGTGTGGTGTGTGTACCTGGGTGTGAGTGTGTACATGGCTGTGTGTGTGTGTACGTGTGTGTCCAGGTAAGCACACCCGGCCATCCCTTCTGGGGTCAAGCACTGTGTCTGTGGGTGTGTAGCTGTGTGTGGTGTGTAGTATACGGGTGTGGTGTGTGTGGGTATGTACATGGCTGTGTGTGGGGGTATGTACGTATGTGTATATGTGTGTGTCCAGGTAAGCACACCTGGTCGTCCCTTCTGGGGTCAGGCCCTGTGTCTGTGGTCAGCAAGGAGAGATCTGCCCCAGTGCTTAACCCTGAATATCAGGCAGGGAATCCATCAGCCAGGTGAGAGCTTCACTGCAGAAAACTGAAACTTCCCAGGCGGAATGGGACGCCTGGACCGTGCCCAGAGGACCTGGCTGGCCTGTGTGTGTGGATTGCAGCCAACAGCCCTCGTCCGCCCAGGAGAAGAAGGGGCGTGCGGCCAGAGAGTGACCCTGTTTCTCTCCCTCCTTCCTGCAGCCATGAAGTCGGGGGGCACGCAGCTGAAGCTCATCATGACCTTCCAGAATTACGGGCAGGCGCTGTTCAAACCCATGAAGTAAGTGCCGAGGCCTGTGGGCCGGGCTTCTGCTGGGGGGGCCGTGTCTTCTCCCAGGGTGTTTTGGGGAGACGGTGGGTGACCACTCTCCACTCTCCCCATCGTGGCAAACGAGGAACAGAGGTGGCCTCATTTTCTCTCCTCTCCCACGGCCTCCCCACCTCATCCCTTTTTATAGGACCGAAAACCTACTGCTGGTGTTTCTTACCCTGTGAGAATGAGCATTTGTATTTTAAACAAGTAACCTGGGATGTGAACACCAAAGAATGCCTCTCTGAACGGGGTGACGTCCGCGCCCTCCCAGCACACCTCCGCAGCCCGTATACCTTTCCCACAAAGGGCCGGACGCAGCTGTTTCAGGCTTTGCAGGTGCATGGTCTCTCCCCAGTATTCAGAGGGTGTTCCCAGCCCCAGAGCAGCCACACGCAGTCCGTGGCGACGGGGGAGGCCGAGTTCTGATAAGTCTTCATTTATGCAACAAAACGGGCTGGATGTGGTCCAGTGAACAGTGCGCCCTGTTCTGGATAAAATAGAAACCGTGTCACCAAGACCAGTACCACAGTGCTCCGTGGCACGTGACACCTCGTGGCGAGGGGTGTTTGGACACCTGGCCACCCCAGGAGGTTCAGCGAAGTGGCTACGGTGTGGGTCTCGGGCTTACTACCTCCAGTGGGCCAAGGTTGTCCTGCGATCTTCTGTTAGTCCCAAACGAGGCCATTTATGCACTGGCAAGAGAGATTCGCTGTGTTTCAGGCACAAATGCCCTGAGGGACGTGCAGGTCATGCCAGGGAGGCTGCTGGGCTGGGTGCGGCCTGTGGCAGGTCGAGGGGTGTGCGTCCCACAGGAAGGGGTCAGCGGCCTGTCGGTTCACCAGACCTTGGCCATCTGGCCTGATTTCTAACTTTCCAGAGAAGCTAGAAGTATGAATTTTTTAAATTGTTTAATCTTAGTAGTAACTAATTCAGAAGCTCGTAATATGCTTTGCAGGTCAAACAAAATATAGCTGCCTGCTTGCAAGTTGTGGCTGGAGGCAGATGTTTGCAGTTGGGCTTGGTTTCTGGGCCCCTCATTTCTCTGGACAGAGGTTCTAGAGGGACTTGACAGAGGGAGGTGGCCCTGCTCCGGGCTTCCCCCAAGACCCACAAGACTGGCCTCAGACCCGGGGCTGCCTGGAGCCGGTGGGTGAGTCACAGTCCCGTGCCCGAGCCTGGGGCCAAGGGCATCCCCGCTCACCCAGGGCCGAGGAGCAGCCGTTCACCAAAATTACACAGGGGCTATCAGAGCTCAGGGCCTGAAGCTAAGGGCTGCTGCCAGGGGTGGGATGAAGACGTGGGAACTGACCCGCTGCCCCCACGGGTCTCACGGCCAGCCCTGCTTGGGGCCTGAGATCACAGGTGCTTCCTTCGCCATTTCTGTGCATGGATGTGAAACAGCCTCCTCGGGCCTCTCGTGGCCTCTGACCCCGTTGAGGAGGCTCAGCTGGGAGAGACGGCGTCGCCCGGAGACCTGAGGATCTCCTGGGTTACGTGAAGGAGCTGTTTGAAGACCCCTCCTTTCAGGGTGCTGTGGTGTGGAGTGGGGGGTGGGCAGGAGACAACAGAGCCTGGGTGGCTGCTGCTGGGTGGACCCTCCCCCTGGCAGTAACGGGAGCGGAACAGCCACCGAATGGCAGCGTCCGGCGTCTTCATCTCCCTTGAGCTGGCTTCGAGCCGCAGGCGTGGTTCCCACCCGTGGGTGCATTTTCCAGCCTAGCAAATGTTTCCAGATTCATTCAGGAGCGTCCCCTGGAGGGGTGGCCCCGTCACCCTGAGCTACGGGACCTCGGGGTGCTGTGCTCCGGCCACGGAGAGAGTGTTCCTGGGCGCCGGCTTGTCCGGCCCCTATTTCATGGTTTGTGTGAATCCCTGAGGCCTCATTTCTCATCTCTGAGGAGGTGGAAAGTCCAGCTGTGGCTGGCAGCAAAACAGTGACATTTGCGGGGCCGCTGCTCTGCGCCAGGCCCTGCAGTAACCAGCGTCTTGGGCACTCGGCGGCTGTGGGCCCGGCCTGTGCTTGGGGCTTATGTACAGAAGCCTTTATGTTTGTCCATCCTCACGTGTGAGTTGTAGGAGGTAGCGTTTACTGCCATTCCCAGAGCTGAGGGAACTGGGGTTTGGAGAAGGAAAGTAGAGACCAGGATCCAGTGTCCCCTTAAGCCCAGGGTGCCCGACCTACCCTCCACCTCCCCCCACCTTCTCCCTTCCTCCTCCCCCGTCAGCCTCCCCTGGGCCTCCTCCCAGCCTCCCCCAACCTCCCCCAGCCTCCCCTCGGACCTTCCTGTGTCTCCTCCCAGCCTCCCCCTACCCTCTCCCAACCTCCCCCAGCCTCCCCCAACCTCCCCCATCCTCCCCTCAGACCTTCCCATGCCTCCTCCCAGCCTCCCCCAACCCTCTCCCAACCTCCCCCAGCCTCCTCCAACCTCCCAGCCACCCCCGAACCTCCCCTTGGACATCTCCCCACCTCCTACCACAGTCCCTGCAACCTCCCGAAGCCTCTCCCAGACCTGCCCCAGGCTCTTCCAACCTCCCGGCCTGCCCCCAACCTTCCACCTCACCTCCCCCACCTCTTCCTCCTCAGGCCTCCCTAAACCTCCCCAGCCCCCCACCATGGTGGGCACCCACGTCCCCAGCGTGGCTGACTATAGAGGTCAGGAGACCTCCCATGGTCCTGCAGCGGTCAGAGGTGGTGCCAGGCTCCCGAGCCGCCTCCCCAGGACTCTCAGCCCCCAGCCGGTTTGTCGGGGCCCTGCCATCCCAGCTTGCCTGAAGGCCAAGGCCACTGACCGATGGGCTGGGCAGGGCTGTGCTGTCACCTGGGGAGGCCGGTGTGGCGTGTGGGCTGAGCGGGGAGGTGGGGGCCGGGTTAGAGCATAACCAGGAAACAGGCCTGGGAAGCTGCAGTTGGGGAAACTGAGGCCCGGAAAGGGACAGGATGTGTCCAAGACTGTGGCGTCCAGAAGCTGGTCTGGGACTCGGTCTTCCCACAGGGCACGTGGTGGGCGGAGGCAGGGACCCCACACCTCAGGCGGGCGTGTGCGAACCTTTTGCAAACCTCCCAGCTCGGTCCTCTCAACGCCACCCCCAGGTCAGGTCAGGGCGTTGCTGGTGCCCGACCTGCTTTGCCGACCAGGGCCTGGGTCTGCCGTTGATCGAGGTCCTGCAGCCAGTCGTGCCCCTGATGACCTATGGGGGCTGTGCCCAGGGCCTGGGGGACGCACGTTTTTCTTCCCCAAAGGCTGTAGTTTGAATACGAAAGCAGCTGTGGTTCATGACCGCGGCATGAATGAATTAAGATCCATGATTAATAGGTCTCTTTAAAGGCCGGGCACAGCGGCTCGCAGCTGGAATCCCAGCACTTTGAGAGGCCAAGGCAGGCAGATCACTTGAGTCCAGGAGTTCCAGGCCAGCCTGGCCAACATGGTGAAACTCTGTCTCTACTAAAAATATAAAAAGTAGCCGGGCATGGTGGTTTGCGCCTGTAATCCCAGCTACTCAGGAGGCTAAAGCAGGAGAATCGCTTGAACCCGGGAGGTGGAGGTTGCAGTGAGCCAAGATCACGCCCCTGGACTCCAGCCTGGGGGACAGAACAAGACTCCGTCTCAAAAAAAAAAAAAAATAGTTTTCTTTAATAAAGGACTTTGCTCTGTGCACTCATCATGGCTTGGTGAGTTCTCAGTACAATGTCTGAATTAGTTAGATGGACGCAGTGTTACTCCTCTGAGCTGCTAGACGTAAGGTGAGAGGGTGTAGACGAGGGGCCGGCGAGGTGGGGGCCAGGCCTGGGTGCTGCACCGTGTACGTGGGGCGGGGTAACCAGTGGAAGTTTCAGGGTCTCCATTTCTGATAGACCCTGGAAAGCACACGTGGCCGGCACATTAGCCCAAGAGCTCCCGGGTGCGTTTGCTTTAGGGTTACATGAAGGTATTTAAGTTCTTTGTCTAAAGTCAGCTTTACTGAGATATAATTCACACGCCAGGCAGTTCTTAAAGTCTGCAGCTCTGTGGCGTTTAGCTCAGAATTGTGCATATTCATCCCCACAGTCGATTTTAGCCCATTTTCCATGACTCCACAAAGAAATCCTTCACCCTTCTGTCGTCGCTCCTCAGCCCCTTTGTCCCCCTCCAGCCCCTGTCAGACACTAGCCTCCTTTGTGCTTCTTGATATTAGTAAGTTACTTATTCTGGATTTTCATACAAATGGAATCACGCATTGCGTATTCCTTTGTGAGTGACACATTTCCAAGGCTCTGGAATCCTGCAGTGTGTATTCCCTTGTGACTGACATGGGGGGCTCTGGAGTCGTGCACTGCGTAGTGTTTTGTGAGTGACACATTTCCAAGGCTGTGGAATCCTGCAGTGTGTATTCCCTTGTGACTGACATGGGGGGCTCTGGAGTCGTGCACTGCGTAGTGTTTTGTGAGTGACACGTTTCCAAGGCTCTGGAATCCTGCAGTGTGTATTCCCTTGTGACTGACGTGGGGGGCTCTGGAGTAGTGCACTGTGTAGTATTTTGTGAGTGACACGTTTCCAAGGCTCTGGAATCCTGCAGTGTGTATTCCCTTGTGACTGACATGGGGGGCTCTGGAGTTGTGCACTGTGTAGTGTTTTGTGAGTGACACGTTTCCAAGGCTCTGGAATCCTGCAGTGTGTATTCCGTTGTGACTGACATGGGGGGCTCTGGAGTCGTGCATTGCGTATTCCTTTGTGAGTGACACGTTTCCAAGGCTCGAATCCTGCAGTGTGTATTCCCTTGTGACTGACATGGGGGGCTCTGGAGTCGTGCACTGCGTAGTGTTTTGTGAGTAACACGTTTCCAAGGCTCTGGGGTCGGTCGCCGTGCAGTCCTTTGTGAGTGACACGTGGTTCCGTCGCCCATCGGTGCTGCAGCACGGGTAGGTGCCTCGCTGTTTTTCATGGCTGAGTAATATTCCACGGTGTGGCTGTTCATTTGTTCCTCTGTTGACGGGCATTGTTTCTGCTTTTTGACACTCGAAGCTAATGTTGCTTTGGACGGCTGTGTGTGAGTTTCTGCGAGGGCAGGTGTTTTCCGCTCTCTTGGATATATTCCTGGGAGCAGCTGCCAGCTCACGTGATAACTGTGTTTAGCGGTTTGGGGAACTGGCTGTCCGTTTTCTGCAGCGGCTGCACTGTCTTGTAACCCTGCCAGCTCGTTCCTGGGTTCCAGTTTCTCCACTTCCTCGTCAGTGTGTGCTGTTGTCTGTCTTTTTGATGACCCGTCCCGGTGGGGGTGGAGAAGTGGTTCGTGGTGGTTTTGACTCACGCTTCGCAGTGACTAACACTGGAGCATCTGTCCATGTGGGCACGGGCCATTTACGTGTCTTCTTTGAAGAAATGTCTATTCAGAGCTTTTGCCATTTTGTTCAGTTAGGTTGTCTTTTTGTTATTAAGTTTTAAGACATCTGGGCTGGGCACAGTGGCTCACGCCTGGAATCCCAGTACTTTGGGAGGCCGAGGCAGGCAGATCATCTGAGGTCGGGAGATCGAGACCAGCCTGACCCACAAGGTGAAACCCCGTCTCTACTAAAAATACAAAATTAGCCGGGGCGTGGTGGTGCACGCCTATAGTCCCAGCTACTCAGGAGGCTGAGGCAGGAGAATCGCTTGAACTGGGGAGGCGGAGGTTGCCATGAGCCAAGATCACGCCATTGCACTCCAGCCTGGGCAACAAGAGTGAAATGCAGTCTCAAAAAAAACAGAAAAGAAAAGAAAAAGACATCTTTATATGCTCTGAATACAAGACTCTTACCACATACGTGGTATCCTTTGAAGGACAAGCTTAATTTTAGGATGTCCAATGTAGCTACTTTTGTTGTTGCTGGTGCTTTTGGTGTAATGATGTTTGAATGTTGAAAACAGGTATGTTAGGTAAGGAGGGGTGTAGGAGGTGACACTTGGACCTGGCACAGTCAGCGGGACAGGTGCAGCTTTAGGAAATGCCATGTTGCCACAGAGCGATGGGCCTGGTGTAGCCACTGTTGCTGTCTGACCTGGCTGAGTGCCCTCCCCTTCTGGAACTCGGCGTACCTGTCTGTCAACAAGGGCGTTGGAAGAAGAGGTCTCAGACGCTTGCAGGGCTGAACCCTTTTGACCTGGCCTAGGAGACCGGGCACTGACTTTCCAGCTTGGAGAAGCAGGGGACTGAGCATGGGTTTGAGTCCGGTGGACACACCAAGCCGGCTGTTGGCTGCAAATTCCATCTTGCGTCCCGGAAAGAACCTTCCAGGCGTGCGGTGGCTGCCCATGACACTGGCTGTGACCGCCTCCAGGTGGAAATACTTATTTCGTCATCCCGCAAACACGGAGTGCCTGGGCCTGGCCTCCCACCAAGCCCTGGGAACACAGACATGACTCAGACTCGATGCCTGCAGGGGGTCTGACCTCGAGGTGGGGAGGCCCCAGCCACAGGTGCTGCCTAAACACTCCTCGTCACTATGCGCTCCTAGGCTCTGGGGGAGACAGGCAGCTACATGTGTCCATGAGTCCAGCCTCCCAGCATGGCCCAGGAGGACAGGGCATGGTTAACAGTGGGAGCCCTGTACCGAGGGAAAGGAGAAATGTACAAAAGAGGCAGAGTGAGTGAGTGAGCACCGTGCCGTATAGTTCAGAGGCTCCAGCTGGGTGGGGAGCAGGGCCCACGGTGGTGTGGAGAGGATGGGCTGGGTGGGGGGCCCAGGGCCTGTGATGGTGTGGAGAGGATGGGCTGGGAGGGGACCAGGGCCCGTGGTGGTGTGGAGAGGATGGGCTGGGTGGGGAGCAGGACCCACGGTGGTGTGGAGAGGATGGGGCTGGCGGGGGAGCAGGGCCCGTGGTGGTGTAGAGAGGATGGGGCTGGGTGGGGACCAGGGCCCGTGGTGGTGTGGAGAGGATGGAGATGAGTAGGAGGAGCATGAGTGACTGGGTAGTTAGGTGGCTGTGAGCATTTGGGGGCTATTGGTGGCTGGGTGGCTGTGGGTCATTGGATGGCTGTGAGCGGTTGAGTGTCTGTAGGTAGCTGGGTGCCTGTGGATGGTTGGGGGCCGTGGCAGTTGAGGGGCTGTAGGTAGCTGGGTGACTGTGGATGGTTGGGGGCCGTGGCGGTTGAGGGACTGTAGGTAGCGGGTGACTGTGGATGGTTGGGGACCATGGTGGTTGGGGGGCTGTAGGTGGTTGGGTGACTGTGGATGGTTGGGGGCTGTGGCGGTTGTGGGGACTATAGGTGGTTGGGTGACTGTGGATGGTTGGGGGCCGTGGCGGTTGGGGGGCTGTAGGTGGCCGGGTGACTGTGGATGGTTGGGGACCGTGGCGGTTGAGTGGCTGTAGGGAGCCGGGTGACTGTGGATGGTTGGGGGCCGTGGCAGTTGGGGGGCTATAGGTAGCCAGGTGACTGTGGATGGTTGGGGACCGTGGTGGTTGAGGGGCCATAGGTAGCCGGGTGACTGTGGATGGTTGGGGCCGTGGCGGTTGAGGGACTGTAGGTAGCTGGGTGACTGTGGATGGTTGGGGGCCGTGGCGGTTGAGGGGCTGTAGGTAGTTGGGTGACTGTGGATGGTTGGGGCCGTGGCGGTTGAGGGGCTGTGGGTAGCCGGGTGACTGTGGGTGGTTGGGGGCCGTGGCGGTTGAGTGGCTGTAGGTGGCCGGGTGACTGTGGATGGTTGGGGCTGTGAGCAGTTGAGGGGCTGTAGGTGGCCGGGTGACTGTGGGTGGTTGGGGGCCGTGGCGGTTGGGGGGCTGTAGGTGGCCAGGTGACTGTGGATGGTTGGGGACCGTGGCGGTTGGGGGGCTGTAGGTGGCCGGGTGACTGTGGGTGGTTGGGGACCGTGGCGGTTGGGGGGCTGCAGGCAGTTGGGTGGCTCTGAGCAGTTTGGGGACTGGATAATTGGGTGGTGGTGGGCAGTCGAGGAGCTGTGGGTAGCTGGGTGGCTGTGGGCAGGGGACAGAGCTCACCAGCACCCCTTTGTCATTGACCTTTAGGGGCATTCAGGTGGAGGTGTGGTTTTATTTTCAAGTCCCATTCACAGAGGAGGAAACTGAGGCCCAGGAAGTTTGAACACAGTGCGCCGGTGGTGGGCCCGGGCGTGAGTCCAGGTCCTGACTGTACATTCCCAGCCTGTGGGGTGACATCTCGCTGAGGAAAGGCCAGCTGGGAGCCCTGGTCCTTGATGCTGGCCTGGGAGCCTTTTCTCTGGAGGCTTCTGCCTTCCCTGCTCTTTCCAGCCGGGGAATTTCTGGCCGTCGCCGCCTGGTGATGGGGCTTAGCCATTCAGATGTGTCTCGTGTTTGCCAGGCTGGGTTTACGGCGTCGGGGGCGAGGTTCCTGCCCACGGCATCCCTTTCCCTTCACGTCCCAGTCCTGCTGTCCGTGCCGGGGCTCAGCGTCGGGGCCTGATGCTCCGTGGTGGATCTCGGGGCTTGCAGCCCTTCTCTGTTACAGTCTGCTTTTCTTTCGTTTTGCGAAGAACAGAAACACGTATGTGTGTGTGTGAGTGTGTGTGTGTCTACATCTCCCAAATAAACTGTCTGCAAACAGCTGTCCCCAGGACCAGGAATTCCTCCCAACCAAGATATAGGAACAGAAGCAGTTGCAGAAAGGCTTTCGTACTGAAACTTCAGCCCTCCTTCCAGGCTCTGACAACACATGGCCCGCCAGGGCCTGTCTCCGGGCAGCAGAGCGTGAGCAGTGAAGAAGAATTAAAGGCAGGAGGGGACCCACTCTGAACGGCCCCATCCCACGCAGCATCGTGCTGGTGTGAAGAGGCCCCGTGTCCTGTCTGACTGGCTTCCTGTGACCCAGGCACAGCACCAGGGCCAAAGCCAGATGACTCTTTTACCGAGCGAAGGGACCCAGGGGAGGATGGCCACCAGCAGCCCCCCGGGGTGAGCAGGTGCGACTCGGACAAGCCTTTCCCAGCTGTCCTGGGGCTGCCGACCACCCGAGGCCTGTGGGGGAGGCGGACACAGCCTTGGCCTCGGCCTTGCACCTGCGTGGGGCATTCTGCGTGGCCTGTGTCCAGTGCGGGTATTACTGGGGTCAGAGAATTGCCCAGGCCCCTCCTGGGGTCGTCGTCCCTGGCTCCTGTCGCCTCCTCTAGGTTGGGACGTGGTGGTCACAGACTGGCTGTGGGTGAGCTCCAGCCCCTCCCAGTGCCCCCCTTTAGGGCAGAGCTGCATCTGGCTTTTTGTGTATCAAGGGGGTAATGTGCACCTGGACCTGGGGGAGTTTCGGGGCCGTCCTGGGAGACGCTGCTGAAATGGTGGCCTTGGGTTCGGCTTGAGGTTAAGTGTGTCCAGGTCCTGACTGTAGATTGGGTGGCAGACAGCAGCCTGGCACAGCGCAGCCCTGTAGAGGTGCCGGCTTCCCCTGAAGCTGCTCCCGGGGCCTCCCTCTCGCAGCTGTGCCTCAGGGCCAGGCAGAGGTGCCCTCCGGATTCTCCACAGTCCCACGTGGCCACGTCCAGGGAGGGCAGCACAGATGCAATTTTAATAAGAAAGACAGCAGAACGATGACCCGGAGCCCATGCGTCCCTGCAAAGCATGTGCAGATTCCTTCCACTCTCCGTTTGTATGAGGAGGGGACCAAGAGGTTCGATGAGCACGTGGCTGGGGACGGCCGCAGTGGCCACCCTCGGAGGAAGAGGGGCCTGGCTGATGGTCCTCGGTCCTCGTCGGCTGGGTGAGGGGAGGCAGCTGCTCTTTAATTGACGTTCTGTCGACGTTCCTGTTCGATAAGCCACCTGGGGTCCTGTACAGCGGGCCGAGGGCTGCCCGTCCCCGTCGGCCCCGGAATGCTTCGTTGGGAGGACGTGTGAGGCCAGGAGCGGTGGGGTAGGGGTTGGACGCTCAGGCCTGCCACCTGTGGGCTGGCTCTCGAACTTCCCTGGGCCTCAGTCTCCTCATCTGTGAAATGGGGTCGCACGAGCTGCCAGGCAGGCCACAGCGTTCACTGGGTAGCTCAAGCCCAGCCACAAAACCACACTGGCTGCTTTTCTCAGTGAAGCACGGAGTCTACCACATGGCTGGGGCCTTTCTAGCAGCTCCTCACCCTGCAGGCCTGGCCTCGGCACTTCCCGGCAGCTGGGGCCCCTTTCCGGCGCTCCCGTCCTGGAGGGCTCCTTCCGTGTGCCCTGCGGGGCCTCCGTCCAGCGCCGGGCCGCGTGCTGCCACCTCAGTTCACCCGCACTGACTCCCGGGCGCGGCCCCTCTAACGCAAGTGCATGAGCTGCTCAGCGTCCCGGTAAGCTCGTGGCCAACCCGGAGCCAAAGAGAGGCTGGGATGCCAAGCTCCAAGCCTGGTCAGAGGGAGGGCAGGGCAGGGTCTGAGTGATGAGTGTGGGGGCGTCATTGTGCGGCCTCACCGCCGCGCTCTGACCCCTCCTGGCTCTCTGGACGTGACCCGTGTCCACCACGTGGCCCAGCCGAGGGACAGGGCTGGTCACTCCTCCATCCCACGGCTCACTCAGCCAACGCTTATTGATTGGTATAGATTGGGAAACTGAGGCGGGAGAGGTGACGGGAGCTGACACGGGCCCAGGACAGGCAGATCACTCCAGTCCAGCCCAAACCCAGTGGCATGGACGGGACTCGCTCAGAACCTCTTAGCGGCTCAGACGGGACATACAGTGAGGGTTCCCCAGTGCTCCCCACCGCACAGAGGCTGCAGAGGACAAGGCACCCCGCCTCTGGGCACCATGGGTGGTCGTGGCGTTTGGAGGCATGGTTGCGTCTCCTCGGTTCTTATCCTTTCTCTGTGACGCAGGAAGCCAGGCTCCACCTGGGGCGAGGTTTGAGGGGAATGTGTGACTTCGTTGTCCAGGGCTGGGCAGGTGAACAGGTGGAGAATGGGGGGAGGGGCTGGGGTCACTGTACGAACCCCACCGTGGATGTGCACAGTCCGCACTTGCTGAGTGCATGGATGAAAAGTGAAGGACACCCAGCCCAGGACAGCATCGGCCAGCCCAGGACAGCATCGGCCAGCCCAGGACAGCAACGGCCAGCCCAGGACAGCATTGGCCAGCCCAGGACAGCAACGGCCAGCCCAGGACAGCAACAGCTAGCCCAGGACAGCATTGGCCAGCCCAGGACAGCATCGGCCAGCCCAGGACAGCAACGACCAGTCCAGGAGAGCAACGGCCAGCCGGAACTGTCAGCGGGGTCTGAGGGAGGCAGGTTCCCTCTGGGAGTGTGGGCTTGGTTTCGAATCCGGTACCTGAAGCAGCAGGAGGTGCCTGGGCCATGGCTGTGCAGACCCTCCTGAGGCTTTGGCCAAAGGCCTTGGGACCCACAGGAAAAGCAGATCTGGCCAAGAGGACTGTCCGGCAGTCAGCCCAGGGTGTCCTGCAGAGACTCTGGGGTGAATCCCGCCCAGGCAGGGTCCATGCCTCCAGGGCCGGGGTGAGGACGGGGAGGGCAGGGGAGCTGGGCTCATGCTGGCTCCTCTCCTAGAGTCTGCGGGAGCTTGGACTACCAAGGCGGGGCCTCGCCTGTGCCTGACGCGGGGTGGGCAGTGGGGCTGCCTCGGAGCTGGGAGCTCCTGCGGGCAGAGCTTGGGCTGATGTAGTCCACTGGGGGCCCGAGGGAGACACGGGTAGTTCCTGCCAGGGGCCCTGCAGCACCTCAGTCCCCTCAGGGGTCCCAGGGCATGAGTTTCCCATTCCCAAAAGAGGGCTGCTGGCCGGCCTGGAGCTGAGGGGATCCCCGGAATTCAAGATAGACACTTCTGGCCACCCAGCCTCAGACCCCGGGCTCCATGGAGGGGGAGGTGGCAGCCGCAGGGGAGAGGGGGTCAAGCGCCGGGCACCGCAGGGGAGAGGGGGCCGAGCGCCGGGCGCCGCAGGGGAGAGGGGACTGAGCGCCGGGGTGCCGCAGGGGAGAGGGGGCCGAGCGCTGGGTGCCGCAGGGGAGAGGACTGAGGGCTGAGTGCTGCAGGGGAGAGGGGGCCGAGCGCCGGGCGCCGCAGGGGAGAGGGGGCCAAGTGCCGGGTGCCGCAGGGGAGAGGGGGCCAAGCACCAGGTACGCAGGGGAGAGGGGGTGGAGTGCCAGGTACCACGCAGCAGCCTTTGCTGGCCCTCCCTGCCCCACCCTTGGTGACGTGTGGGTGCCAGCCTAGGTGTGGAAGGGCTGAGGACAGGCAGCACGGGAACCCTTGGCTGCTGCAGGGCTGTCCAAGGAGCTGGGTGTGGAACACAAGGTGGCCAGCGTCAGGCCCTGCTCCACACTGGCCAGTCCCCATCAGAAGGACCGGAGTGGACATAGATGGCACAGATCAGAGGTCAGAGCCTGTGCAGAGTCCAGCCTGGCGTGGCCCAGATCCCCAAACACCACTACCTCTGGCAGAGATGCAGGACAGCGCCTGTGAATAGCCGGAGACCCCTGGGGGGCCCCTGGGCAGCTGGTGTCTCTCCTGCCTGGGCTCCAGTGGGGTCTGGAGATGCAGCGGGACAAAGAGGTCTGTATTTCCACAAGGCCTCCTGCTCTGAGTGCATCCAGGGCAGTGGAGAACCCTGAGAAATTGCACAGCCTGCCAGAGCCGCAAAGAATAAATCCTCCTGGCAGGGGACAAAGCTGGCCATGGACTTGGGAAACGGAGGTGGGGGACTGACAGGAGCCTCGCCATTATCTGTGGGCTTTGCCGTCCTGGACCAGATGCAAACCTGGAGAGCATTGGTGGGCGCTGACGGAGCGTGGCCGAGACCCGCCGGCATGGACCCCCTTGGTGGCCCACGAGAGCCCCAGAGAAATCGAAGCCGAGACCCTGAGGGTGAAACTGGGGAGTGTGAATGAGCCCTTGGGGTGGGGGGGATGCCTGGAGACCGACCTTGCCAGGGGATGGTCCCCTGATTGTCAGGAGAACCTGGGGATGGTGCCTGCTCTGTGCTTACTGGGCTGGGCCCTCAGGGTTGGGCAGACGCAGCCCTGGGAGTGAGCGCTCAGGCTGATGGGTCTGCAACCCCTGCAGACATCAGGACCCTTTGCTGAGGGCTGTGCAAGGCAGTAGGAAGAATGGAAGGGGGTCTCTGCTCCTGAGCAAACTCTGGGGAAGACTTTTGAGTGTCTGCGGGGTGGACGGGAGGCCCTCGGGTGTCTGTCGGGTGGACAGGAGACCCTTCAGTGTCCGCGGGGTGGACGGGAGGCCCTCGGGTGTCCGCGGGGTGGACGGGAGGCCCTCGGGTGTCTGTCGGGTGGACGGGAGGCCTCGGGTGTCTGTCGGGTGGACGGGAGGCCCTCGGGTGTCCGCGGGGTGGACGGGAGGCCCTCGGGTGTCTGTCGGGTGGACGGGAGGCCTCGGGTGTCTGTCGGGTGGACGGGAGACCCTCGGGTGTCTGCGGGTTGGACAGGAGGCCCTCGGGTGTCTGTCGGGTGGACGGGAGGCCCTCGGGTGTCTGCGGGGTGGACGGGAGGCCCTCGGGTGTCTGCGGGGTGGACGGGAGGCCCTCGGGTGTCTGCGGGGTGGACGGGAGGCCCTCGGGTGTCTGTCGGGTGGACGGGAGGCCCTCAGGTGTCTGTTGGGTGGACGGGAGGCCTCGGGTGTCTGTCGGGTGGACGGGAGACCCTCGGGTGTCTGCGGGTTGGACAGGAGTTCTCCAGGGACACCCAGCTTGGGAAACCTTCCAGGCACACGCCCCCCCCAAACTAAGGCTTGGGGAAACAAAATGGTCTTGAGGACCAGTGAGGGATCGGTCTGCAATTTCGAAGGATTTTCTGTTCTGGTGTTAAAAATTCATGTTTCTCTCCCCTGTGGCCTCGCCGGCTCCAAAGGCAAACAGATTGCCCAATGGGCTGCGTGGGTGTGGACCCAGCAGAGGCCTGGACCTGACCAGACCTGGACAAGGACCCCTTTGTGTCCACACTCGGTGTGGGCCGGCCTCCAAGCCTGCTCCTCACCCTGGGTCTGGCGGGGCAGAGCTGCCTGGTGCTCAGGAGCCCCTGCTGGCTCCCTGCGGGAAGCTAAGCCAGGGTCCCTTGCAGGAATGTTGATCGACTTAGTCGGAAGCTGCTGGGACCCCCACATGCCGTCCTCACTGCTGTGCCCAGGGGGTCCCTGTGCTCAGAGCTGCTGGCTCCTGGCGTGCCAGTGACCTCCTGGGTCCTGCCTGAGAGGCTGTCCCTCACAAATCTCCGGCAGTTAGGCCCTCGAGCAGAGGCCAAGTCCCTTCTCCTCTCACCCCTGCCCTGCCCAGCAGGGCCGCTGGGCCACCACTGAGCACCTGCTGTGGCTGGGAGATGCTGCTCATGCAGGACCCCACCTCGAGTGGAGCCTAAATGCCTAGGGGCATGGGCAACGCACATGTGAACAGATACGCAGGAACGTTTCAGAGAGGGGTGACGCGTGGAGGGACTGAAACGAAGGAGTGTGGCAGAGACAGGCTTGGTGAGGGGGGCATCGTTCCACTGACCTTCTGGGGTCTCTCTCACAGATTAAGTTAAGCATGGCCTCTGTGTAGGCACCGCCTGGGGAAGTCCTAGGAGGCCTCGTTGGAGCTGAGACCTGAACAGCAAGGTCGGCGGCATGGGGAGGTCTGGAGCGGAACATTCCTGCAAGGGCCTGCGCTGGCCGCGTGTGCAGCGGGGAGAGGCCCGAGGGAGGGCGGGACACCTGCGCACAGGGAGCTCCACGTGGTGTGCAGGTCATGTGGTGCTGGAGCGCAGGAGGCCTGGGCCGTCGGCTGCATTTTCCCTGGGCACCCAACCGTCACGCCCTGGGAGCGAGGACAGGAGGCCTCCCATGCCTGGGAAGTGAGAGCCCGGAGGGTGGGCCTGGGGCACAGGGCGGAGCCTCGTCTCTAGCAGGGCAGGGAGCTGCATGAGCTGTTCTTAGCATCCGGGCACTCGGGAGGGAGGGGCCTGCGCAGGGCCGGAGCTGCACAAGTCAGGAGACAGGGCAGGGCTGGGGCCACACAGGGGTGTCAGGAGGTCCAGGGCAGCTGCGCTGTTGTATTTTGTTTCTCAGAAAGCGTGTGTTTGAGTGTGCAACGCTCGTGTGGTGGGTGGGTGTGCAGGCGGGCATGCCTGTGTGTGCGTGTGTGCCTGTTCAGGGCTAGTGGGCACGAATGTGTGTGAGCATGGGGGTGCGTTCCTGTGGGGTGGAAGTGCACATGTATGTACATGTTTGTGTGCACGTGTAGGACTGCAAATGTGCTCATATATTTGTGTGTGTGGTGGGTGAGTGTACGTATGTGTACATGTGTGCTTGTGCGGGTCCGTGTTTGGACGTGCATGTGTGGGCATGTGTACACACGTGTGTATGAGTGTGTAAGGGTATGTATGTGTATGCATGCATGTGCTTTTGTGGGTGCATGTGTGGGCCTGTGTACACACATGTGCATATGTGTAAGGGTGTGTGTGTGCATGCCTTGCTTGTGTGGGTGCACGTTTGGGTGTGCATGTGTGGCATGTGTACATGTGTACACACGTGTGTGAGGGTTTGCATGTGTGTGCATGCATGTGCTTTTGTGGGTGCATGTGTAGGCATGTGTACATGTGTGTGCCTGTGCGTGTGTACGTGAGGGCGTGTGTGTGCACACGTGTGTGTGTGCATAGTTTCCACACCCATGCGCGTGTAGGCTTATGTGGATGTGGGAGAGTGTGCATATGTGTATGGATGAACCCGTATGTGTTCCTATGAAGGGCAGTTAGGACCAGGGCTGGTCCCCAGTTCTCAGGGAGAGGGCCTGGGGCAGGCTCCCTTTCGTCTGAAGCCTGAAGTGTGGGTGTGTAAACTCGTCCCAGCCTCACAGGGACGGGGACTTGGGGATTTGTGTTGTTGGATCGTCCACGGAGTGACAGGCTCCACGGGGGGTGGGTGCTGAGTCTTCACTTAGCTCGACATTGTGTCCCCGGCACAAGCCACACGGCAGGTGCTCAGTGTGTGGTTCTGAGCAAGCGAATGAGCACAGAGCCTGCGGGGTAGAGGCCGAGGAGCCTGTCTCGCCCTCCAGGGCTGTCCTTGCGGCCATGGGCCCTGCAGAGGCAGCAGCTGCAGGTGATGCAGGAGGAGAAGGGGACAGGCGGGCGCGCGTGGGGCAGGTGTCGTGGGGGCGGATGCATCCCTGCAAGTGACGTCTGCAGCCGGCTTGTCTATGTGGGGGGCGTCCCAGCCGCTGCCCCGAGCCCCGTGGGGACGGCACCTGGTACCTGCAGAGCGGTCACCCTCAGCCCCTGTCGCAGGGAGAGGCCCTTCTGTGGACGCCACAGGTGATCCCGGCAGTGGCCTTGCCGGCCCCAGGTAGAGGACTTTCGCGTTGCTTCCCATTTCATGGCTTATTTTTATAATCAGAAGAAAAATAAACTTTCTTCATTTGAAGAACGATCCTAAAATGAGCTTTTGAGAGACTTTGGTGCCCCTCCCCCCCAGGCATCTCAGAAGCATGGAAGGATAAGGAGGCTGAATGGGGGCCGCCCCTGAGGGGCACCTGGGACCCCTGAGCCTGCCCAGCCCTCCACCCCAGGATCATCCTGTGTCTGCCCCGGGCTCCTGGCCCGTGGGGACCATCACGGGGTCGCACGGCAGCTGTCCGCCTGAGCCTTCTCAGTTCACAGAATGGCACCCTCACGGGGTCGCATGGCGGCTGTCTGCCTGAGCCTTCTCAATTCACAGAATGGCACCCTCACGGGGTCACATGGCGGCTGTCCGCCTGAGCCTTGTCATTGCATGGAACACCCTGGGTTTCACTAAGCTCCGTGAGACCGGATGGGAGGAGAAGCAGGGATGATCTTGGGGGCAGACGCCGGGGCTCACCCTGACTTGCCAGGGTCTGTGGCCTGGAGTGCGGTGGAGGCCTTTGGAGAAGGAGCTTAACCTCCAAAACCCGCTGGGTTCAGCCTGCGCCCACTGCAGGCCGCCCTCTTGGTGTCCACGTGGCCGTTGTCCCACCATAGAGCATGCATTCCCTTCCTCTGCCTCGTGATGGGCTGAGCTCTCTGAGTCCCCGGAGAAGGCCAACTAGAAGGGGCCCTGAAGGGTCACAGTGCGGGGAGTGGAAAGTTTGAAAACAAAACCAACGTGAACGGCGTGTCTCCTGCATGGGCTGACTCAGATGGGCGTGCTACAAGGCCTCGGCACCCTCACAAGAGCTCCAGCACTGACCAGCCAAGGACGAGGGCCCAAGGCTCAGGGAGGAGGGAGTCGCCGTCCCGCAGCCACAGGGCCGCCCAGCTGGGCCTCTCAGGTGACCCTGTGTGCCCCCCGGTCATGGCCCTGACACCAGGTGGTGACTCCACCCTCTCGCAGGTCTGTGGGGACAGGCACAGGCGGCCGCTCCACCCCAGTGCCCACCACAGGCCCAAGTCCGCCAGGGCTGGAGCCTCCGGCTGCTGAGGTCACTCTGGCTTGTCCAGACTCCCCGGTGATTTACTGGTGGCCAAAGTTACATCACCTGAGGCTGGCCACAGAAGGTGGCTGTATTCTGCCCTCACCTGGCAACTGGACATTTCTTTGCTTAATAAGTAAAAGGAAATTATTAACAATCAGGTAACCATTTCAGAGACTCAGATGGGGAAATAAATAAATAGTAAAAACAGCAAAACCCTCAGAGAGTGCGGTTCTAGGCCCTGCACCCACTTGACAGATGGGGAAACTGAGGCCTGTCCCTCCAGCCATCCAAGCCCGCACTGGCTCCCTCCCCTCGGCTGTTCCGATTAGACCTTCTCAACCTCCCCAGGCCGTCCGACTCTGGCCGACTGAGGGCGCGTGTTTCCATGGGGCTCCTGGAAAAGCTGATCCCCTTTGTTGAAAATCAAAGAAAGTCATTTTTTTCCCCAAAAACATTCCCCTGAACGGCAATATCGAGGGTCTTTTTGTATTTTCTCCGGTTATGACGGTCGCCGGGGGTGCCGCGAGCGTGTGGGCTATCGTTCTAATTGTCGAGAAAGGGAGGGAAGATGAAAAGGACGGGAAAGAAAATACGGCCTTCATTTTCCCTGTACGGGGGACGAAAATGGAAGCCAGGGGATTTCGTTCAAAAGCAGTTTGATCGGGGCTGGTTGCTTTTAATGCCCCAAAAGGAAACTGCAGATTTAAGACCTCCTTAAACATGCAGAGAACAGGCTCAAACACAAACCCCTAACTATGGATTTAGTTTATTTTTTTTAACTGATGTTTTTTTAAACATCGAGGGCTCCATGGAGGAAAAACAAGATTATAACAGTAACCTCGGTGCTAAATATTTAATCCTGGTTGAGTAGTTAGTAGCAACTTACCCTTTTATTACTTTGAAATGAAAGGAAGAATCACAGGGGCTTCTGTAAGAAACACGTGTGCACCTGTGTTTTCAGGGCTCCCGGAGAGTCCGCGTTCCTTTCCACTCTAATCCAGCTCCCCTGAGTCCTGTCCATGAATACTGGATGAGCCGACAGAAGCGTATTTAAAAATATAGTAGGGCTGAAACTTTCAAGCAATTCTTCTTCCCTGTTTGCTTTTGAAATAAAGTCTAAACCATCACGATTATTTTTAAGTGGGAATGACTTTAGAGTTTCTTCACAGTTACAAATCATTGAATGATTTTGAAATGGGTTTTCATTAAGTTGACTGCTTAAGAGGTTGAAGAGCCTCTTCTGAGATGATTTTCCAGCCAGAGAAATGATTTTCTCCCTCTTCTGTGTCTCATGTTGAAGAGCTGGTACAGAGGTTTCCTGCAGACCCGGGAGGGGTACGTGGGGCCAGTTAGGAGGGTCCTGGGGTTCACCGGAATGGTTCGGGAGCCCTCGCCGTGCCACACCGACCTGTCAGAGCTGGTGGGGGATGCCAGGCACGGCCAGGTGCACAGGCCTTAACGAAGCACCAGGAGGAACACCCATCCCCCTGGCATGGCTGTGATGAGGTCCGTGGCCAATCAGAGAGATTCTGAGAAAATGAAAGATAGGTCAGTCGGCAACCCCTGCCCTGGGCAGGGTCTTGGCTCGGTGCTGCCTGCCCCCGTGGGTTCTGAAGAAGGCGGGTTCGTTGGAAAGGCTCGGAAATCTCTAGTCCTTAGATCGTAGGGACTCTCGTCAGTGTGGCTGTCTCAGACTGTGAGGACTCAGGCCCTCAAGCCCCTCTGCTGGGTTGAGGAGACCCCCAGAGACTGGCCACGCAGGGGGCTGGTGTCACGGCTCAGTGTGGGTTCAACAAGCCAGGTCCGTGTCCCTGTCCCTCCCCTGTGAGAGGCTGACACTGCCATGGGGGCCGTGGAGGGTGGAAGGGGAGACACCCGCTGCCTTCACCCCCAGCTCTCCACTGAGGGCGGCATTTCCCCCAAGCCGGTGTGAGCTGGGGAACGACATGTCCCAACAAGAAGCTCAGGTTTGGACGACGGGTGCTCGGAGCTGAGGTCCTTAGCATCTCGGCACAGCCTCCAGCCTCCGCGGCACCTGTGGGTCCATCCCACATCCTCCACCAAGAGTGACCTCACTGAACAGCCGCCACGACTCTCGGCTCCCGCTGACGGCATGAGCGGGGTCCCGGGCAGCCTCCTCAACGTGACTGTGGTCCTGACCTGGAACAACTGCAGGGCGGTTCGAGGGTCCCACGCTGGGGGTTCCTTCTCCTGGAACTCAGCACTGGGAGCCACTTCCAAGCCCGCTCACCAAGTATCTCGTTCATGGATGGGGATCACAGCCAGGACCCAGGGTCAGGCCACACCGTGCCCCACCCATGCACCCACCACCCCCACCTCTAAGATGCCTCCCTGTCAGCCTCACGGAGGCCACTCTAGGACCAGAAGCCAGGAAATGTCCCACCCACGAGGGGCCCTTCACATCCGGACGAGGTCTCGGCACAACCTTCAGCACCTCCAGGTTCGTGTGAAACAGGAGGACTGTCTGGGCTCCGACGCGTGGGGAGTTAGTTCGCTTCCACGTGCACAGGAGGCAGCCCCCTTTGCTGTAAGGAATGCGTTTTCTGGGAAGTTTCCTGCAATGTGTTCTGGCTGGTGTGTAAATAATTCCGCACATCGCCGCCCTCCGGTCCTTCCTGGGCCCTGTGCCCTTCCCATTCCCAGTTCTCCTGACTCGTACACGGCAGCCAAAAAAGAACCCCTGTGTTGAGCGGGGATGCCCTCGGCTGCAGCTGGTCCAGGTCACAGCCGAGCCCAGCCGTGCCCCTCCTGCCTGCGGCCCTGTCGCTGGAGAACTCGCCGTCCTCACGCAAACAGTCCAGACCACAGCGGTGGCGCATCGTGAGAATGACAGATGGGGGATGAGCAGGTGCCAGGGGTTTTAAATAAGACGGCCGTGTTTTGCCAAACGGCTCCCCCATGGGGCTGGAACAAGTGACGCTGAAATGGGCAGGAAGTGTGGACCGCGGACTCGGGAACCCAAAGGTCAGGCTGGAGTCACTGCCAGGGAGAACCCCTCGCCTTCCAGAGCTCTGCCGGCTGAAAGCCTGGCATTAAACAGCTTAATATATCTCGTTCATGACAGGTGGTGGTTTTCTGCTGTGTGAGTGATGAGAAGATTACCCAGGATAGAAAGGCTAATTTTTGCCTCCGTGCCTTCATTTAGTAAGTCAGGGATCTATTGTGTGTTTGGAGGAATAGAAAGTGTCTGTCTTATCTAGTTTTTGGACTCCCTGAGTTTGGCCCTGGGGAAGGGAATACAAGAGAAATGGGATAGAAAGATGGGGCAGGGGGTGGGGAAGGATCTGCTTGTGGCTTCTATGACTCTGAGATGCCCCGAGCATCTCAGGCCCTAGCCGTGGAACCTGTAAACGTCACCTTCTTTGGAAAAGGAGTCTTTGGAGATGTGATTAAATTAAAGACTTCAAGATGAGGACTTTCCCTGGGCCCGAAATGCATTCCCCTGTCCTTAGAAGAAGGAGGTGGAGGGAGATTAAATGCAGAGGAGGAGATCAAGGGAAGCGGTTGCAGGGATGTGGTCACAGCCCAGGAGCTCCTGGAGCCCCCAAGCTGGGAGAGGCAGGAAGGATCCGCCCTGCAGTCTCCACAGGGAGCTCGGCCCCGCCCACACCTCAGCCTTGGATTTCTGGTCCCCAGGACAGGGGAGAACAGATCCCCGTGGCTTCAAGTGCCCCTGTCTGTGGTTATTTATTACGTTGGAGCCTTGTGGCCTCTGTGTCCCAGCGTTCGGAACACCAGGAGCCCTTCACGAGGCTCACGTGGGGCCGTGGGTGGACGGAGGGTGGCCGGGCCGTCTGGTCCGCATGCCTCACCCTGGCCGGCGACCTCAGACAGGTCCCTGGTGTCTCCCCGACTCAGTGTTCCCATCTGTAGAATGGGTAGAAAAACACCTGCCCCGTAAAGCTTGGTATCCGATGAGTCGCGACGTAGGAAGCTCTGAGGACAGAGCCTGGCACGTGGAAAGTCCTGTGTGTTTACTGCTCTCAGTAATATACTGAAGAAAACCCACTGGTGAATACAGGGAAAAGCAGCACATCCACCTGGCTTCCGTGTGGACCCGCTGCTGCACCCTGGTGGGTCCTGTAGCCCCAGCTGCTCGGGAGGCTGAGGTGGGAGGTTCGCTTGAGCCCAGGAAGTTGAGGCTGCAGTGAGTGATGAAAGAAAAGCCGGCGAGGGAGATGATGCTGGAGGACACAGACCAGGGTGGTCCCGGCCAGGGCAGCCAGTGCAGAGGCAGGAGCAGCAGCCCCAGCAGGACCCTCCCATCCGAGCAGCAGGACGGGGCCGACCCCAACCGTCACGCAGACAGGAGACAGGAGTGGGTGCACTGGGGGGTCTGTTCCAGGGCAGCCAAGACTCCTGGAGGGCAGAGCGGGAGCAGCAGCAGTGTGTGCCGGGAGCCCGGGGTGGTCAGGGCTGGGGATGGCGACTGACACACGGGTAGTGGTGGATGACACGCATCGGCAGGGCCCCATGCGAGGAGAGTCCCGGCATCGAGGGCCCCATGGGAGGAGGGTCCTGGCATCAGTGGGGCCTCATGGGAGGAGGGTCCTGGCATCAGTGGGGCCTCATGGGAGGAGGGTCCCGGCACCGAGGGCCCCATGGGAGGAGGGTCCCGGCACTGAGCGCCCTGTGCGAGGAGGGTCCCGGCATCGAGGGCCCCGTGGGAGGAGGGTCCCGGCATCAGTGGGGCCCCGTGGGAGGAGGGTCTGAGCACCAAGGGCCCATGGGAGGAGGGTCCCGGCATCAGTGGGGCCCCGTGGGGGGAGGGTGCCGGCATCAGTGGGGCCCCGTGGGAGGAGGGTCCCGGCACCGAGGGCCCGTGGGAGGAGGGTCCCGGCATCAGTGAGGCCCTGTGGGAGAAGGGTCCGGGCATCGAGGGCCCCGTGGGAGGAGGGTCCCGGCATCGAGGGCCCCGAGGGAGGAGGGTCCCGGCATCGAGGGCCCCGTGAGAGGAGGGTCCCGGCACCAAGGGCCCTGTAGGAGGAGGGTCCCAGCTGAGGTCATCCAGCAGCCGCACCATGTGGCCTGGGCTGGAAATGGTGCTCTTGGTAAAGCCCAAGCGTGGTCAGGAGGTTGCCTGCCTGTGTCCAGGTGGGTGAGCAGGAGGCCTGAGGCCCAGAGGAGCACCTGTGAGGTGCGCGTGCGTCTGGCTGGGTGGGCACCTGGCGGTGTGTGCAGCCTTCCCGGCTCCCACGGCCTCTCAGGTACCGGGTCTTTTTCTGCCTGTCTGGCAGGGTTTGGAAGACGGTGGTTTTACATAATGCGTGAGAGGTTGGTGTTTGGCCCACCCCTCTTTGGGCCTCAGTTTCCCATCTGTGCCCAGGGGCCTGGGGTGTTCCTCGGTGCTGAACAGGACACCCAAGGACTCCACCCTCCAGCCCCAGCAGCCGCCGCCACCCAGGGTTCTGCCTCAGGCTTTGCTGTCGGTCTCTGCCACAGACCCGGCATCTGTTCCATCGGCCTCGTCGGGCTGTCCCTGCTTTGTGGAACGCGCTGACCTGGGGAAGGCATCTGGCTCCCCCATCAGACCGGACGCCCCTTTCCCTGCTCGGCGGCCGGCCTGGCTGGGTAGCAGCGGGAACAAGGAAGGACAGCGGCTCTTTGCTTTAGGGGAGGTGACGCCCTGAGCTGCCTCCTCTGCAGTGCTTCTTGGAGAAACCCTGGGGCACACCCCACTCCCCATCCACCTGGAGAGGGTGGGAGTCGGGGGCCCTGCACCAGCAGACCTTGCCTGCCCGTCTGTTCTCCCACGTGTCCAGTGGAGAGAAGACAGCCGAGCCTCCCACCTCTCAGACCCCATCCAGGGACATCCCATGGCTCCACAGAGCCGTCTCTCCCTGGACAGAGCAACCCTCACACCTCACACGTGGCCCTAGATGAGGGCCACGGTGCTCCCGGGTCACCACCTGCACTGACCGTCTCCGGGACTGCAGAGAAGAATGTCCCAAAGGTTTTTCGAATCAACTCACTCAAACTGCTTAGCACAGCGCTCAGTGCAGAGTGAGAGTCACGTAACTGTTGGCTTCTCGTCCCTTACAGGCCTTGGTAATAAGCTGCCAGTTTCCTCTATTTTTAACCAAAGCAAACGTTTTCTATTTTCCCACAAACTGAAGAGCGTTGAAATGTTTGTTAGCGGCAACAGTGGGAACCATTCTATGAGAAAGTGACACGTGGTCCTGACGGCGGTTGGAGGGGCCAGCTCCGGGAAGGCCTAGCGCCGCGGCTGACCCGCCCCTCAGCCGTGTGCGTTGCGGGATGGAGCACCCGGCGTGGTGTCCCTCTCGCTGAAGCCACAGTTGTTAAGGAGCCCTGGATTTTGGAGACACAACAGATCCTCTTGGAGCCAGGACCTCTCCAGGGATGGGTTGTGGAGCCAGACCTTTGGGCCTGCAGCCCCAGCCTTCCTGGGCCCGAGGAGGCCGGTGCTCAGAGGGGCCCAGATCCAGGAGGAAACACGGACGTTCAGAACGGCAGGAGCCTGTGTGTGATTTCTGGAGGGCCCTGAAGCAAAGAGCACAGGCCTGAGTCAGAGACTCCTGGTTCCCGTCCAAGCTGTGCCATGTTCTAGCTGTGCAGTTCTGTAGACGCCTCTGTCTCCTTCCAGACCTCGGTTTCCTTGTCTTTAAAATGGGGGCAGCCATGAGAGCCGTGGGGGTTCCTGTGAGGACGCGTCACCCGGCCCAGGGATGCACGTGTGGCGTTTGTCACCCTCTCTCTGGCTCATTCGTGAACAGCGGTGCCTTCTCCCGATCATTCCGTGTCGTTTCCTAAGTGTCACGAGCCTTAGCAGTGATGGCCTGACCAGATTTGGAGGAAACAGGTCGGAGTTTTATAACCTTTTCAGCTGGGGCTAAATCACCGTGTCCATCTGCCCTGCCTTCATGTGGCCGGGGGTCCTGTATTCCCCTCCTTGGCTGCTGGAACAAATCACCGCAAACGCAGTGTCTTCACACAACACAAGCGCCCTCTTCTCAGCCAGAATGCAGGAGTCCGAAAGGACGTGAAGGCTGAGCTCCCCCGGGAGGCACAGGGCGGAGCCGTGTGCCGGCCCTTCCAGCTCCTGGAGGCTCCTGCATTCGAGGCTGGGGTCCTTCCTCCACCCTGAGACCCGGCCACACAGCGTCTTCCTCAGTCGGGTCTTCCTCGGCCCCTCCTGTGGGGACCCCGTGGTCTCTCCTTCCTCAGAGCCTTAGCCACATCTGCACAGTGCCTCCCGCCACGTGAGGCAGCAGTCACAGGCCCTGGGGTTCGGACGCGGACAACTTTGGGGCACCATTACTCTGCCCACTGCAGAAAGCCTGGGAGAGGTCAGCTCAATCTTCATTCTCACTTTAGAGTGAATAACCACAATTGGTACACCTCCTGTGGCTTTTATCAGAGCTGAGGGAAGCCTTGTCACAGGTGCTGTGTCCCCCTGGGAGCTGCCGTCTTGTGCCTGCCTTTCCGGTGCCCTTTGAGGCCCAGGGAGGCCGTCCTGGCAGGTGGAGGGGTGACCTCTGTGGGGCCTTCCTCAGTGAGGAGGAGCGCACGAGAGCCTTCCTGGGTTCGGCCACCAGAATTTCACCCGGTTCTGCCGAGTCCCCCTCCTTGTGCCCTCATTGGAACCCTGACCTCAGAGCTGCGGGCTCTTTCCTCTGCTGGGCTTTTACAAGGGCGACAAGCCCAGTCAGAGGTTTTGAAGTCGGCCTTTAAAACTTGTCACTGCTGCCCAGGACTGAGGGTGGGTGTGACCAGGTGCAGCTTGATCTGGCCTCACAGGCCTGACCACTCCCTGTATTGGGGGTGGCGGGCCAAGGGTAGGGCTGGCGTGGCAGGACCGGGACTCCTCCTGACCCCTGGTCCTCTGGGGCCACAGGCTGTGGCTGTCTCTCGTATCTGACGCAGGGGGCTTTGCCGAGAAGGTTCTTGGGGAGGAGGAGCTGCTGCATGGGGTCTGCGGCCCCCGGCACTATCGGGGCATCCCTGGGCCCGGTGTCTGCCCTCAGCATGTGGCATCCCTGGGCCCGGTGTCTGCCCTCAGCATGTCGCTCCTTCGTGCACAGTTCAGTAAGTGACCTAGGAAGAACAGAAAGGCGGGTGTTGAAACTCTGCCCTGTCCTTCCCACTCTGAGGCTGTCCTGGCAGAGTCAGGTGGAAGGTCTGGGACGGACAGCCCGGCCCAGGCCCTCCCTCTGTGGGTCAGCGAGCTCCCGTCCCTGCTGTTTCTCCAAGATGAGTCCCAAGAAGCCCACGGCGCTGGATGTCTCATGGGGACCTCGGCACCCGCTTCCCGGAAGCCCCCAGACCAACACCCCCATCAGGTGCATTGCAACGCGGCAGCTAGGCAGGCAGGGTGGGGCGAGGCAGGGAATGGGCCACGGTCATGCCAGGGATGGGCCACGGGCCACTTGCTTCTCGGAAGTTCCCTGTGTGTTGAAAATGAGAGAAATGTCACATCACATTAGCCCAGGCTGTGGCATTTTCAAACTGTTTACACTGAGCCCAGGCTGCGGCATTTTCAAACTGTTTACACTGAGCCCAGGCTATGCCATTTTCAACTGTTTACACTGAGCATGCCGGTGTCTTCTGTCCCCACGGTCCAGGGTATCCGGCGCCTTCTCAAATGCCAGACGCACATGCACTGCCGATCTGTGAGCTCAACCCTGCAGCCCGGTGAGCCCCTGACATGAGTGTGAGTTGCGGTAACCGGACCTACGTCCACGTGAGGGGCAGCGGGTGTGAGTCTCAGGACGGCCGGACAGGGCGTTCTGTTCCACCGTGCATGCAGTCGGCCTGTTTGTTTTTACTGACTTCCTTCTTTGAATGATGGGTTTTTTTTTTTTATCATCTCATAAAAAGCAAAACCAGACCCCCTCCCTGAGCCCTGCCGAGGAGGCCCTGGGTAGCTGGCCCTTCCCTGAGAGCAGCGCTGTCTCCTTCCACTCGGGTGGGGCCGGTGGCGTTGGAGTTGCTGGAGCGGCCGGTCAGCTCAGCTTTTGCTGCTGAGAGGGACACTTTGTCTGGCCTGAGTTGCGTGGAGGGTCAGTGGCGGATGGAGCTGCACACCTGTCCCACTCGCTGGCAGTTTCCTGGCACGCTGACCAAGCTGGTGAGGACCGTGACTTCCGGGCCTGGGCCCAGGGCTCCCGGCGTGCTTTGATCGTTCCTGTTCCAGGAAGCTTTCGGGCGACTGCCCTGCCTCTCCCCCAGCCATGGCATGCTCTGCTGCTCAGCCAACCCCGCTGGATCTGATAACATCTTTCCACGTTTCAAACCCCGACTCCTGGACAAGCAGACCGTGCCTGTCACCTGCTCTCCTCACCTGGTACACCTTCTGTCAGGGTGCCCAGGAGGAAGGAGAGGCTGCCAGGTGACCGCCTCGGCCGAGTTCGTCCCCTTCCGTGCAGCGGGTTCAGTACTTTTCCAAAACCTTTTTCCTGGGGGCTGTATCCGCAGCACCCCTCCGAGGTGAGAGGCTGAGCGTCTCCTGGCCGAGGTGAGAGGCTGAGCGCCTCCTGGCCGAGGTGAGAGGCTGAGCGCCTCCTGGCCAAGGTGAGAGCGGGCCTGCTGGTCTCCGCCGAGGCTGCCCCTCTCCTCTCAACCTTGCAGGTGTGGAGAGAAAAATCCCAGTCTTCCCAGGTTGCCCAGCACTTCTGGCAACCCTTGAGGTGTCCTTTGCAGCTCCTGTGAGCCACCTGGCTCTGAGAAGCCTGCATGGCAAGGCCAGGGGATTGAAGCCACAGATGCCTCCTGCAGTCACCAGTAGACCTGATCTCAGGTTTTTATTGGCTGCAAAAACATCCCCCCTTCCCCTCTCCCTCACCTGGAGACCCCCTGGGATTGTCTTGCTCCCACTTCGTACTCTGCAGAAAGGGAAACTGAGGCCTAGGGCCACCCAGCAAGCACTCTTTCTGCTCCCCTCATGGGTCAGGGGACGTCTCACCAGGGCACAGCAGAGCACTTGATGGTGGTGATGATGATATGGAGGGTTGATGGTTGGGGTTTCATGTGGAGATGAGGCAGGGTGCCCTGGAGTCTGCAGACCCAGTGGCTGTCGGGCTCATCTGGATGTGTGGTCAGAGGGCAGAAGACTCCAGGAGCATTTCAGAGCCTCTTCCAGGAGTGGAGCCTGGACAGAAAGCGTGTCATTACCACTTCCCTGAACTTCCTGGACTGTTCTAGGAAAAGGGGCCATTCAGAAGCCAGGGACAGCCCGGAGGTGGCCCGTGGGGCAGATTGTCTTGGCCTGCATGTCAAAGCCGTGAGGATCCCGGAGCAGGCTGCCTCCGGGCTGGGAACAGAGCTGCTTGTTTTGTGAACAGCCAGGGTCATTGGAAACCCCCAGGTATGATATGTAGGGATCAGGAACCGTGCTAGAACCAGATTGGCCTCAAGGCAGGGCCTGGTCCCTTCTCAGTGCAGCAGGGCTTGGAGCCACCTGGATTCCACGTGCATGAACTGCTCAGAGGAGTAGGCAGGGGCAAGGAGAGAGGGACAAAGGCCAAATCATTGGCAGAGACAGAAGCTAACATTTTAGCATCACATCCGTTGTCACCGTACCTCAGGTGATAACAGCTCAGGGTACACTCACAGCAGCAGTGGTGCAGATGCTGGTGATGACGGTGCTGATGGTGATTGTGATGATGTTGACAGTGATGATGGAGATAATGTTGATGGTGATGATGAAAATGATGACGATTATGATGGTGGTGGTGACCATGGTAGAAGTGATGGTGACAGTGATGATGGTGATGGAAGTAATGGTGACAGTGATGGTGATGGTGGAGGTGATGGTGATGATGATGGTGGAGGTGACGGTGATGATGGTGGTGGAGGTGATGCTGATGATGGTGATGGAGGTAATGGTGATGGTGGTGATGATGGTGGAGGTGATGGTGATGGTGGAGGTGATGGTGATGATGATGGTGGAGGTGATGGTGATGATGACGGTGGAGGTGATGGTGATGGAGGTGGAGGTGGTGATGATGGTGGTGGAGGTGGTGATGATGGTGGTGGAGGTGATGGTGATGATGGTGATAGTGATGGTGGTGATGATGGTGGAGGTGATGGTGGTGATGGTGGTGATGATGATGATGATGGTGGAGGTGATGGTGGAGGTGATGGTGGTGATGATGGTGATGATGGTGGAGGTGATGGTGATGATGATGGTGGTGATGGTGGTAATGATGGTGGAGGAGGTGATGGTGATGATGATGGTGGAGGTGATGGTGGAGGTGATGGTGGTGATGGTGGTGATGATGGTGATGATGGTGGAGGTGATGGTGATGATGATGGTGGTGATGATGGTGGAGGTGATGGTGGTGATGGTGGTGATGATGGTGATGATGGTGGAGGTGATGGTGATGATGGTGGAGGTGATGGTGGTGATGATGGTGGAGGTGATGGTGGTGACGATGGTGATGATGGTGGAGGTGATGGTGATGATGGTGATAGTGATGGTGGTGATGATGGTGGAGGTGATGGTGGAGGTGGTGGTGATGATGGTGGAGGTGATGGTGTTGATGGTGGAGGTGATGATGATGATGGTGGAGGTGATGGTGATGGTGGTGGAGGTGATTGTGATGGTGGTGGAGGTGATGGTGGTGATGGTGATAGTGATGGTGGTGATGATGGTGAAGGTGATGATGATGATGGTGATAGTGATCATGATGGTAATAAGAATAATGATGGTGAAGGTGATGACCATGGTGGCAAAGATGATGATAGAGGTGATGGTGGAGGTGACGATGATGTGGAGGTGATGATGATGTGGAGGTGATGGTGATGGTGGTGATGGTGGTAGAGGTGACACTGATAGAAACGGAAGGAATGAGATGACAAGAGCTCGAGGCTGCAGATAGATCTAGACCTCTCTGGACAATTCTTTGACTGAGTCCTCATTCATTCATTTGTTTATGAAACGCCTGTTCGGAAACAAGCACTTGGCCAGGCATGTGATCCAGAAAACAGAACACTCTTGCCCTGGGGCCCTCCCCCTTGGGTCCAGCGAACAATGCCATCCAGTGTAGCCAGGGCCAAGCCACCTTCTGCCTCAGGCTCCAGGAAAACCCCACAGAGGGGCTGAGACAGACCATGGCAGGGCTGGCAGGGGGCACGTGCAAAGGCAGCGGACGGGGGGCTGCGAGCTTGAGTCTGGCTTCCTGAGCACATCCTCCCTGAGCAGGGGGCGGAGGGGAAGGAGAGGAGGGGCAGGTGCTGGAGAGCTGACTTGTATTCTAGAGGGAACTGGTGAGGGTTCTCCAGTGATTGGAAAAACCCCAACTGGGGCCAGGGCTTAACGGGTGGGGTGAGCTTCAGGGGTGAATTGTCCTGAAGGGGTGGTTTGTTGGAAGCTACTTTCTTCCTTACCCCTGGGGCTGCTCCCTCCCTGCTTCCTCCTGCTGGGGGCGCCTGGGTCTGGCCCCTTCCCTGGGACTTTCAGCCCGGCTGTGGCCTCGGGAGCGGAGCCCAGAGTAGAATTCACTGCCCGCTGCCCTCTGCCCGGGAGTGGAATGCAGGGTCAGGTGGGAGCCGCCAGATGGGATGTGCTGTAATGACGGGATTTGTGCAGGTGACTCAAGTCGGCAAGTCATTCGTCTTCTGCGTGAACTTTGTCTCTTTGCAGTGAGGAGATCGGACTCCACCTTCACTAAATGCGCTTTCCCAGCCCCTCTGCAAGGCTGTGCCGGGGACAGATCGTTGGAGCCGGGTCCTAATCCCCATCTCGCCAAGAACCCTCTGACAGCGCTGTTCTGTGGGGGTTGTGTGTGTGTGTGCACTCCTGTGAGTGTGCATATCTGTGAACGCACACACGTGCACTTGTGAGTGTGTAAGTGTATGGATGCACGTGTGCATGAATGTGTGTACGCACATGTATCTGCACGTACGTATGTGTGTGCACACGTGTTAATGTGCATCCATCGTGAGTGCCCGTGTGTGCGTTTGTGAGTGTGCAGGTGCGTGTGCAGGGTTTGTGTGTGCATGTGTGTTTGTGCATGCGTGCGCGTACTGCAGTGGGTGGTCTGAACTAAACCACCCAGCATCCGGGCCCAGCCCCATGCCGATGCTCACTAGACACTGCCTGGGCCTGCCCCTCCCTGGGCCTCAGTTTCCCCAGAGGCCCCCTGAGCTCTGGCAGGCCTGGAGAGCTCTGCGTGGATGTCCCATTATATTTCACCTGCTACTGAGACGTCCACATCACCACGCGGTGAGCTCCTACAGTATACCAGGAGTGTATGCCCGTCCCACAACAGCCCTGGCAAGCAGCTGCTCTTATTCTCCCTCTGGGGTTTGGAATCCGGACTGGCGAGAGTCAGTGACAGCAGCAAGAGGAGCCGCCAGACCTGGAGATGTGCCGCCTGTGGGCCTGGGGACGCAGATCTGACAAACGCCCTTCTGCAGGCCTCGTGTGTACGGGACAAGGGGCGTCTGCAGGACCGAACGATTGCAGAGGGTCTTCCCGGAGGCGACGGCCAGGACAGTCCTGACTGAGGAAGCAGGAGGAGGAGGATGGGAAGGGAGGGCAGGCGGGGCCGTGGGCCAGGGAGGCAGTGCTGTTCAGTGCACTGGGGGCAGGGCTGGTGTGCTGGGGGAGGGGGTGGACTCGGCTCCCTCCATCCTGGCCAGGGTGCGGGACGGACGGTGAGCAGACACCAGAGGCCTCAGAAGGCCCCATTTTCAGAGCCCCACTGCGCACTGCTAGCTGGTGTGCCCATTAGATTTAAGATAAAATCAGATTTAAAACTTAGATCCTGGAGGCTCTGGTCACATTTCGAGTGTCCCACAGCCATGTGTGGCCAGTGGCTGCCGAGTTGGACAGCACAGAAGCTCACGTCCAATTTCGAGTGTCCCACAGCCACGTGTGGCCAGGGGCTGCCGAGTTGGACAGCACAGAAGCTCACGTCCATCACCGAGGAAGCACCAGTGGACAGGCGGGCTGGGGGTGAGAAGGTGACCCCAGGCGCCCACACCAACGGGCAGGCTCAGAGGGACATGGAGTGGCTGTGTGTCCAGGGGACCTGGCCTGGGTGAGAACAGCTGCCCCCACAAGACAGTACCTAAAAGAAACCTGTGCCAGCCGGGAGACCTGTGCCAGTCGGGACACCTGGGCCCCAAGAGACCTGTGCCAGCTGGGAGACCTGGGCCCCAAGAGACCTGTGCCACCCAGGAGACCTGTGCCACCCGGGAGACCTGTGCCAGCCGGGAGACCTGTGCCAGCTGGGAGACCTGTGCCAGCCGGGAGACCTGGGCCCCAAGAGACCTGTGCCAGCTGGGAGATCTGTGCCACCCGGGAGACCTGTGCCAGCTGGGAGACCTGGGCCCCAAGAGACCTGTGCCAGCCGGGAGACCTGTGCCAGCTGGGAGACCTGTGCCAGCCGAGAGACCTGGGCCCCAAGAGACCTGTGCCACCCGGGAGACCTGGGCCCCAAGAGACCTATGCCAGCCGGGAGATCTGTGCCACCCGGGAGACCTATGCCACCCGGGAGACCTGTGCCAGCCGGGACACCTGGGCCCCAAGAGACCTGTGCCAGCCGGGAGACCTGTGCCAGCCGAGAGACCTGGGCCCCAAGAGACCTGTGCCACCTGGGAGACCTGGGCCCCAAGAGACCTATGCCAGCTGGGAGATCTGTGCCACCCGGGAGACCTGTGCCAGCCGGGAGACCTGTGCCAGCCGGGAGACCTGGGCCCCAAGAGACCTGTGCCCCAAGAGACCTGTGCCAGCTGGGAAACCTGGGCCCCAAGAGACCTGTGCCACCCGGGAGACCTGTGCCACCCAGGAGACACGTGCCAGCCCGGAGACCTGTGCCACCCTGGAGACCTGGGCCCCAAGAGACCTGTGCCAGCCGGGAGACCTGTGCCAGCTGGGATACCTGGGCGCTGCCTCTGCAGTGGATGTTCTAGGAGCTCACAGTTTCCTAACTGCTTTATCAGGCACCCTGTGGTGCAGGGCTTTGCCCCAAGGACCTACAGTGAATTCTAACTGCCCAACTAATGAGTCGCTGAGGATTTTCTAAAGAAAATAAAAATAATAATAATGATGATTATTTTTTGGAGACAGGGTCTCACTGTGTCATCCCGGCTGGATTGCAGTGGTCCCTGCAGCCTTGACCTCCTGGGCTCAAGTGATCCTCCCATCTCAGCCTCCCGTGTAGCTGGGACCACAGGTCCACCATGCCCAGCTAATTTTTTTATTTTCCGTAGAGATGGGGTCTCACTGTGTTTCCTAGGCTGGCCGTGAACTCCTGGACTCATGCTGGGCCGTTCCGGGGAGTCACTGTGCAGACATAAGGCTCGAAGTTTATGGAAAAGAAATCTCGCCTGCATCTGGATTTCTCTTTTTCCAGCTAAAAGTTACTAAAATCTAGTAGAACTCGTGTACTGTGGAACGAGTTTTGCTCAAAGCTAATCCTTCCAAGTTGAATACGACGACGGCCTTTTAACCTTAAAAATACCCAACACTCCAGCAGCTACCAGCCCCGGAACTGCGGGCTGACTGCAGCGGACCGTTTGGTCTGACCTTTAGTGTTTTAGAAAAATGAAATCCATTTGTCAGCACTTAAAAACCGGGAGATTCCACAAGGTCTAGACCCTTTCTCTTGAACCTCAGGATCCCGGCCAGCCTGGGCCTCGGCTCTGCAGGGCCACCCTGTGGGCAGCGCATTCAGTTTGCCGCCGCACCTGCCCCCGCCCTGCCCCACAGGCCGACCCGCCTTTGCCGCTGGTGTGCACAGAGACGGCAACGACCGCAGACCCGCGGGGTCGTGAAGCAAATGTGTCCTTCAGGCGCCAGCCCACCATCCACGTTTTATTTTAAGTAGCTCCTGGAATCCCCATCTGGCCTCGCGCCTACTCGGGGCCCTGTCAAGGCAAATGTTACGTGGGATCGTGGAAACTGATCTGTTCCGTTTCTAGCAGCCCAGACTAGTTCTTAGAAAGGCCGTGCGTGGTACAAATCCTTAACCCCCAGCAAGAAACATTCAGGAAACGTGGAGAATTGTGGCCACAGCTGTCTGAGAACAGTGTGGGAGGAAGGGAGCCCGGGCAGCCTGTGACCCAGACGTGGTCTCCCCCAAGGGATGTGGACGTCCCACTCAGGACCTGAGCCCGGCCCTGCTGTTCGTGCAGTGATGATGTCAGCCCGTGGCAGGGCCAGGAGGCTCCCAGGAGTCAGGCGGACCGCCGCTGTGTATATGGAGGGAAGGACCCGGCCGGGGAAGCCAAGGGTTGGGAAGGTTACGGCGTCTGCAGTCTGCATTGCTGGAGTGCTGGAGCCCAGAAGGAACGCCGTCAGCCCTGAGTGGGAGGTGTGGGCCGCAGGGCGTGTGAGCTGAGGATTCCCGCCGGCTCTGTTCCCAGCACCTGGAAAGGTCACCAGCGTTTGATTCTGGTAAATTCTTCCTGGGTGGGGGGCTGAGTTCCCTCCCTGGGCCTGGCCTGGGAGGACGCCCTGGGACGGGCTCTCCCTCCGGTGGAGGCGGCGGCCAGCCTTGGTGGAGGAAGCATGCTTCCCCTCAGACGTGATCTTGACAATTGATCAACATTTCCACCATGATCACATCGGTCAAACACTTGCGTGGACAGGCACGGCACAGGGCCCTGCGGCTCGGCCCCCCTTCCCCTGGAGTGTTGGCCTGAGACACAGAAGCCCTGTCGTGTTTACAGAACGGCACTAACCTTTCCTAAGCAACCCCACCTGTGGCCTTGTGTCCCTTGGCCAGGGTGGAGGGACAGGGCGGTGCCCGCATTGCCCTTCTTGGCCTCTTACTGTGGGAGGCGTTGACGGCAGAGCCAAAGGGTCCTGGAGGCCGTGGGGGAGACTCGGAAACGGGGGGGGGGTGGGAGGTGACAGGGTGCACACAGCAAACCGGGGCTGAGCCCGGCCTGGGACACTGAGCCCAGCCTCTCCCCCGTGGTGTGACTGTGGGTCCAGGGTGGGTGTGCCGGGGCCCCCCAGCCAGTGCAGGAGAGGCCTTTGAGCTGCTTAACTGAGAAGGGGCCACTGGGAGCTGGGACCCCGGGCCTCCGTCGCGTGGGCCTGGGCTGCTCTGCGGGCCCGTCCGCATCTGGGTCCCCGTGGTCCTGAAGACTCAGGGTGGCCCTGAGAAGGCTGGAGCTTCACCCCACTTTTCAGATGAGAAAACTGCAACAGACGGCGTTTGCGTCGCTGTAAGGGGCGGGGGAGGCACACGGGGTCTCGGGTCGTGGCAGTAGGTTGAAGAGCAGCCTGTGAATCTGAGTAAGACCCAAGTAAGAGTGTGCGCCTAGGGCTGACTGGACCCAAATCCATGGGTGGGCGCGTGAGTGTTCTGAGGCACTTGGTGAGGAGATGTGCTCTGAGACTGCGTCTACTGGCCTTGTTTCCTGATTAAAAACTGGTGTCGTACTCCCTGGGTGCTGGGCCGGCTGCCGCCCTGCTCACCCTCACAGACAGCCACAGGCCCGCCTGACATCCCCAGCCTGCGTCCTGCTGTGCTCTGGAGCCTCTGCCCTGCTTCTCCGAGGGGCCGAGCAGGGCTGGGCGGTGGTCAGGGTCCCAGCTCCAGGCTTGGTCTCAGGTGTCCTGGCTCCCCCAGCCCCAGGCTCCCACCACGTGCAGAGCAGAGCCCCTGGCACTGTCCAGGCTTGGTCTCAGGTGTCCTGGCTCCCCCAGCCCCAGGCTCCCACCACGTGCAGAGCAGAGCCCCTGGCACTGTCCAGGCTTGGTCTCAGGTGTCCTGGCTCCCCCAGCGCCAGGCTCCCACCACGTGCAGAGCAGAGCCCCTGGCACTGGGACAGGAATGGGGAGTTCGTGGAGCCCAGGAGGCTCCTTCGACCCGGGCTGTTCACATGGAGACTGGACCTCCTGCCCCCGGCCCAGGCCCCCTCTCTGCCCAAGGCCAGAACAGTGCTTGAGTGTACTAAGCGTAGTCGCTCTACTGCCTGAATTAATGAATGAATGAACAAGCGAATGGACGGGACCCAGGAGCCCTGGGCTGAGCCACCGACGCTGGCCCCTAAGGAAGTCACTCACTCTCTGGGCTCCATGTGCTCATCTGTAAGTGGGTGAGCGTGTGACCTCCAGGTCTCCCTCGTCACGGGAGAGCCCCACGGATTCCAGGCCTGGGTGACAGCAGCAAGGGAGTCCCACTGAGCAGCAGCCAGGTCCTGTGGGGAGCCAGCACCCCCGAGAGCAGCTAACGGGGTCCCTGTTCCCCGCAGGGCATCTGCCTGCCCCTCGACTTAGGAACCCAGACCCAGGCCTCGTGCTGCTGGGAGGGCCCCTGACAACCCCAACGTCCACTGGGTCCTGGAGAAGCCAGGCTGGGAGTTGGGTGGACCTGGTGCTGGGCCATCCAGGCGTTCTTTACCCCACCCTGCTCCTTCACCCCACCCTGCTTTAGGGGCAGGCTCAAAGCAGCCTGTCCTGGGCCTGGAGCACTTAGGCAGCATTAAATCCCCACGGTCAGCATCCACCAGCCCCTCACTTTCCATGTAGAGAAACGGGGACAGCGAGGGGGGAGCTGCTGACCAGCGTCCACTGCGGGCGAGGTGGCTGGCGGCCGCTGGTGGCCCAGCTGGGGCTCTGCGTTGGCTGTCACGGGCGGGGCACCGGAAGTTCCAGCAGCGTTCGCCTCTGCTCACTGGGCTGGGGGTGCTTGTAGGGGGCAGAAGCTCATCCTTGCTGCGGCATCTGGGAAGGTTTTGTGGAGTTTGCCTTTGAGCCGGGCCTTGAAAATGACTTGCACTTGAAGCTTCAACCAACAGACCTCAAAAGTACAGGGTATGGGAACATGCTGTACACACACAGAATGAGTTCCACAGTCCGTGTAGGGCTGGACACCGTGCGTCCAACAGCCTGTCTGCAGGCCTTGTCAGAGCCTTTATGAAGCGCGTGTGGACGGGGAAGACCTGGCGGGGTGGGCGGGAGGAACTACTGCCCAAACTCCAGCCTTCTCTGACCGATGACTTCTTGAGTGCTGAGAAGTTGAGGCCCAGCCGTCTGTAAGACACTCGTTAGGAAATGCTAACAGCCGTCTGGAGACGTGAAGGGAAGGTCGTCCCAGGAGGGCAGAACAGCGTGCACAAAGACAGGAGTGTGGAGGGCCAGGAGACAAGCGTGGGAAGCAGCAGCTGACAGCCGTGACCCCAGCTCAAGAGACGGGAAGCAGCTCAGTGGGAACTGAGGCCGACCGGCGGGCCCTGCAGGGCGGGAAGGAGGGAGACATTGGAAAAGGGGTCAGGTCATCTCTTCCAGGCTTCAGAAAGAGGACCCACGGCAGCCCCCAGAAATCTCCCAGCCTCCCTCACATCCCTTCCTGAGAGCTGGCGGGCAGCGGAGGCAGGTGTGAGGGGCAGCCGGTCCGACCTGACCCTGGCCTCCGGGCCCACACCAGGGGAAGTCCGTCTCGTTTGTTGAGGGGGCTCCTCTTGTACCAGGGCCTGCCCCTCCCCGTGTGTGGGCCCATGCGGCCCATGCTCTGCCTGAATCTCTGGGCACCAGGCAAGAGCGGCTTCTCGGGAGAATCCGTTTGGCTGGTGGCGTGGACCTGGGGTGGGCTGTAAATATTTAATAACCAGCTCCCCGGGCGTAATAAGCCTGATCTGCAGTTTGCCCGTTTCCATGGTGTGAGAACTGCCCCCTGGGCTGATTTCGAGGTCACCAGCGTGGAGTTGGGAGCACGCGGGGTGCTGCTGCTAGAGGGGACTTTGGCTCTCGGCTGCAAGAGACAGAAACCCCTAATCAGGAAGGGACGAGACCCTGGTGCCTGTTGCTTCTGAAAGGAATGTGTTTAACGTAAGTTGATATCGTTTAATTTTTAATGATGATTGTGTTTCTTGACAGTTAGCAACACCCTTAGAAAGAGAACAGTGGGCTCTGGAGGGCCGAACCCAGCACGTCCTGCCGCCTCCGGCACCCGGAGGTTTTCTCGGTGACAAACTGTTTCCGTTTCTGTCCTGTTTTCGCAGACAAACGAGGGAGCAGGAGACGCCCCCTGACTTTTTTTATTTCTCTGACTACGAAAGGCACAACGCGGAGATTGCAGCCTTCCACCTGGACAGGTGAGCCCTTCCTCCGTCCACGCTCCCGTGCGCTCAGACCCACCGGTCAGCCGGGCCGTCTTGCGCTGGACACAGCAGGACGTCGTCGTCACCTTGGTCACCATCAGGCAGCGCTGGTGCCTGCTCTCCCCCCACCCCGAGTGCTGCCCTGACCAGGCCCTGTGTGTTCCCGTAGCCCACACAACACGTGGTAGGGAGACCCTTTCATATCCCCCCTCACAGACGAGAAACGGAGGCAGTGAGAGGCGATTTGCCCAGATCTCCGTGCTCCTAACCGTCCCTCTGTCACGGAGGGAGAGGGTGCCCTCAGGGAGCCTTAATCCAGATGGGCCCCTCAGGCACCCCCACCGTTAGGGCAGACAGGAGGCGCAGTAGCTGCTGTGCGGTCCGTAATAGAGGAAAAGGCAAGAGGGAAGGAGGCAGGGAGGGAAGGGGGAGTATTTAGTGCCACGAATCTTAACACGGAGAGTCACAGGGCGCAGACGTCTCCGGGAGACCAAAGCAGGCTTCCCGAGGAGGAGGAAGCCACGTTCGCAATGAGGGGGCCCGGGAGGCCCCGCGGTCGCCTGTCTCCGCTGCCCCAGCCCAGCAGAAAGTGAACCCGTCGTGAGGGTCAGCTTGGCCCTGCTGCTGGGGAAGTGAGGGGGTCCGTGTTCAGTACCCTCCAGGGGCAGTTCACGGGCCTGGCCCTGGGTCCAGAGGGGCCCCGTGGATTGAGGGACCTTGCCCTGGTGCAGTAGAGGGAGGAGGCGCCACCCTCAGCCCCCTAGAGCCTCCTTGTCTGCCCTGCAGGGCCCTGACATGTCCCAGCCCGGGGTGCGGCCCCAGAGCCGGCAGCACTGGCATTGCCCTGGGCCAGTTGGAATGCAGAGTCCTGGGCTCCACCCAGACCTGGGACCAGAATCTGCATTTTCACAAGATCCCTAGTGACGTGGGCGCACGTTGGAATTTAAAGGGCTTTTTTTTTTTTTTTTGAGACGGAGTCTCGCTCTGTCACCCAGGCTGGAGTGCAATGGCTGGATCTCAGCTCACTACAAGCTCTGCCTTCCGGGTTTATGCCATTCTCCTGCCTCAGCCTCCCGAGTAGCTGGGACTACAGGTGCCGCCATCACGCACAGCTAATTTTTTGTATTTTTTAGTAGAGACAGGGTTTCACTGTGTTAGCCAGGATGGTCTCAATCTCCTGACCTCGTGATCCACCCGCCTCGGCCTCCCAAAGTGCTGGGATTACAGGCTTGAGCCACCGCGCCCGGCCTAAAGGGCTTTTTTAAGGATCAAAGTCTCCTGTGGTGACTACAGAAATCGCCAGAAGCCCGATTTTCAACCATTTCAGCTATCTAGAAGAGCCTGAACCCATAAAAGGGCTTTTCTATGAAAAGAAAGACAGTGGCCACCAAGCCAGGGAGGGTCACTCGTTAGGAAACAGCTCCCCTCGGATCAACGTGTTTATAAAGCAGGACACAGAGCCCGGTGCCCAGGCGAGCCGTCTGACAGGTGGAGGGGGCAGGTGCTCCACACAGAGGCACGGTCAGGCCCTGGGCCCCGGGTCGGCCCTGGCAGACGGCCCACGTTCCTCCACACCTGGTCATCTCGCCTCACAGGATAATCACCACGTCCTCCATCAGCAAGAAAAGCTCTCGCCCTGCATTCTCCACTTAATTAAGCAAGTGGGAGCCTGCGGTGTGGTTCAGAGAGAGTTCCATTAAAAGTGGTGCCTTTAATTTAATTTTGTTTTAAATTTAGCCCTGGAATGAGGGCAGGCTTTAGCTATGTGGGCAGTTGGCAGTGTGTGCCCATCAGCGAGGCGACGCCAGCCCCGGTCCCTCAGGGGCCTCTCCCGCCCCCATCACCGCAGGGCCAGGCAGAGCCCCCGGGCCTAGGGCTGGGTTTATTCGGAGGCAGGGAGACAGAGGCCGGCTCAGCCACACAGAGCACAGAACCTCCCATGCCCCTTTCTTGCCAGGATCCTGGACTTCCGCCGGGTTCCTCCCGTGGCCGGCAGGATGGTCAACATGACCAAGGAGATCCGGGACGTCACACGGGACAAGAAGCTCTGGAGGACCTTCTTCATCTCTCCAGGTAGCCTGGCACGGGGGGCCCACATTCATCTCTCCAGGTAGCCTGGCACGGGGGCCCACATTCATCTCTCCAGGTAGCCTGGCACGGGGGCCCACATTCATCTCTCCAGGTAGCCTGGCACGGGGGCCCACATTCATCTCTCCAGGTAGCCTGGCACGGGGGCCCACATTCATCTCTCCAGGTAGCCTGGCACAGGGGGCCCACACCGAACCCACAGTGATGGGGCTTGAGTACCTCTAACTAAAAGAAACCACGTGCAGGGCCGTTCCCAACCCACGTCCCATGTAGGGTGCCCTGTGCCCCCTTCCACACCAGGTGCCGAACCACAGACAGCTTCAAGGTGGCACCATCACCATTTAACCGACGTCCTGCTGTGCACAGAGAGGCTGTTTCTTCTTCCATTTGTTTGTTTATTTTAACTGGTGAAACGATTCACTTTCGGGAGGTCCTAGCCTCTCCAGGGAGCCTTCTCCAGGTGGCCTAGCCAGCAGACCTCTCTGGGACCTGCCCACCCAGATTTAAACACACCCAGCAGAACCCCCGTCCTATAGCAACAGGGTGGGCGGCCTCCCCGGCCTCGGTGAAGCAGCTGGACTGTGAGCAGGGCTGGCCCCGGTCCCCAGTCCCTGGTGCCCTTGAGGGGATACAGGATGGCCTGAATGTCAGGTGGGAATAGATGTCTCTGTTGGTGCTGAGGTTTATAAAACCTTCAAGACTGTACGTGATAAGTACAGTGCACACATAAACACACTATTTTCTACTTAATTATCTACCCAGGTTGCTTTAACCCTGACATTTGGGCTGGGTGTGGTGGCTCATGCCTGTAATCTCAGCATTTGGGGACGCCAAGGGGGGAGGGTCACTTGATTTCAGGAGTTTGAGGCCAGACTGGGCAACATGGCCAGACCCCTGTTTACAGGAAATAAATAAATTAGCAGCCGTGGTGGTGCTTGATCTGTGGTCACAGCTACTCAGGAGGCTGAGGCAGGAGGATTGCTTGAGCCCAGGAGTGGAGGCTGCCGTGAGTGGGGATCGCGCCAGTGCCCTCCAGCCTGGGCAACAGAGTGAGACCCTGTCTCAAAAAAAAAAAAAAAGAAAAGAAAAGAAACTGGCATTAGCGGCTCTGCCGAGGGCTTAGTCCTCCCCTCCGAGCGCCTCCCTTGCGCCAGGCCCCTGCTTCACAGCCTGTTCCCATTTCCACCGCTCACCTGCCGAGCTCTGGGACACTCCCCTGCCTGTTCTGAACTCGGTCCCCTACGTTTCCATCTTGAAGGTCAAGAGTGGTCCCAGCGGTGGTGAGTACTGCGGAATGAAGGCACCCAGTGGTCACCCCAGGATACCCTGCAGAGCAAGGACCTCGCTGGGGAGGGGCCCTCCGGGTTGGAGGCTCTCGCTGTCAGGGGCCTCAGCCGCTCTCCTGGCCCGTCTGTTTAATTCATGCAGATAAAATCCAATTAGGGCCCCTGATTAGGTGCGTCTTCAGATTTGCTGGCACATAAAACCTTGACCTGAAAGCTCATTTTCTGCAGATGTTTCGGATCGATGTGCGGACTCTGCACTTTCTCTTAACTGCATTCATGAATTTGTCAGAACCAGGCTTCTGAATCCATGATTTAATTAAGTTTTGTTCCGTCAGCCGGGGCTCACCGAGATCCTCATTTGTTTTCTTCCTCTCAAAGCCCATTAATAAGAGAAAAATAGGACAGAAAGCTCCACAGAGGCAGGAAGAAGGGCTCCCTTCCCTGGTCCAGTGGTGCCTGGCCTCACACACCAGGAATCGGGGCAGAGGCAGAGCCTGAGTGTGGGGGTCTTTGAGGGCTCCCCGGTCCGCTGTGCCTGAGCCAGGCACACCCCAGTGATGGGGAACACATTGGCTCACAGATAATTCAGTCCCTGTTTGGATGGCTTGAGCTGTCCATCTTTTCTAAGGGGCTGAAACTCGCCTTCCCACCCTGGGAGTCCAGGGCTTCCTAAGCACGACTGAGCTCCAGCCGCTGTCAGCCGTTGGATGGACCCTGACCGCACCATCCGGGCACTGCCTCCTGCCCCACCGTTCACAGGACTGACCGCCCTGCAGCCCGCCATGCACACCCTGGTGCTCGCTGAGGCTGGGCTCCACCCCGGTGATGCCTGGATGCCTGACTGCTTCTTATCCACGTCTTTTTACAATTTTTTATTGCAACTTTTACAGTGATGGATTCCAAAGGTTCCAAAGACTAACATTCTCCATCCTCAGGTGCCAGCACCCTGTGCAGCGACGGCGGGAATTCCTCCAGCTTAGGCTCGATTCTCTGCATTGCAGACCAGGCTGTCAGTTCAGGACCGACTGAAAGAGACCGTCACAGGGTCAGTTCGGGACCAACTGAAAGAGACCGTCACAGGGTCGCGCAGGGAGGAGTCAAAGACACCCATTGATGCTGAGAACGTGCCCTGCCTGGCCCTTCTCCGAGCAGCATCTCCGGAACTCCTCACTTCACTGTAAAACGAGCCTGTGGGGGCAGGTTGTTCCCTCCCCATTTTTAAGGTCTTACTGAGTGACTGGGCACAGAGGCTCACACCTGTAATCACAGCACTGGGAGGATCACTTGAGCCCAGGAGTTCAAGCTCAGCCTGGACAACAGAGCGAGACCCCATCTCTACAAAAAATGAAAAAAAAATCAGCCAGGTCTGGTGGTGTGCACCTGCGAGTCCAGCAACTCGAGAGGCTGAGGCAGGAGGATGGCTTCAGCCCAGGAGGTCAAGGCTGCAGTGAGCTATGATTGCACACCACTGCTCTCCAGTGTGGGTGACAGAGTGAGACTGTGTCTCAAAAAAAAAAAAAAAAGAAGACTGAGTTGATTATCAGTCCAAGCAGGTGTATTAAGTCACTTCTACGTCCCATGTTGGCTGACGCTTGGAATCCCCAGGTCCTCAGCAGGCCAGGGACGGTGGTCACCAGAGCACCCCTGAGCTCTGCACTGCAAGTCAGCCGTCGACCACCTTTGCTGCCATTGCTGGAATCCCTTCTCACGTCTCCCTGGAGCCACCACTTTGATTACGCGTTCTGGCAGCTTCCCTGGCTACTCCTGGTTTCCGGATATTAGTTGCGTTTTCCAGGGCAGCGCAAGTTTCTCCCCTAAAATCCCAAGATGTCCTCGGCCGCCGGAGGCCCCAACAGTTTCGTCTCCCTGCCTGGACAGACGAGTCCTTGAATCTTCCACAGCAGCTGGGCCCAGCATTGCCGGACGCCTCGGAACGCAGCCCCCGGGACCCCACTGCTGCCACTCCGGCCACTCTGCCCTGTCAGTCCGATTTCTTCCAGAAGCCTCTATGAGCACTTGGCTTTCTCTAAAGCAGCAGGGAGCGGTGCAGGAGCCAGCCTGGATTCCTCTTCCAGGGAACAAAATCTGTTCCGATTCGTTTGCTCCACTTTGCTTTGCGTACGTCTCCCGACCGCGGATACCAGGTGACCTCAGAGGCTCTGCAGGAGCCCCGGGCACCTCGGAGGGCTGAGCCCACTGCAGACAACCCCTCGGCCTCCCGTGGCCTGAATGACCCTCCCGTGGGGTCAGTCAGAAAAGGGAAAATCCCATCAGCCAGGGCAAAGTGAGGGAACGAGAGGCAGCCCGGACTAGTGCTTGGGGAAAGTGGGCTCTGGGAGGGGGAAGCAGGAGGGTGAGCCCTAAGCAGCCCCCTGCCCCACGTAGGGATTGTGGAGCTCAGGTTTGGAGAGGGCAGTTAGGATCCCAGCACCGCACAGCCGTGTAGGGGCCGGGCCGCAGTCAGAGCCTACCTCTCCTAAGCCCCAAACGCTCACGGAACTCCCTCCCCCACTTCTCATGTAAGTTACCATCTGCACATTGCACACATCCCAGAGGTGCACAGGTCGTCCACGCACAGCTTTGCATTTCTGCAAGGTGAGCGCCCCCAGGACCAGGCCCAGGTGCCCCGCAGCTCCAGAAGCCACTCAGCCCGACACAGCCTGGACAGAAGGGTTTGCCATCACTCGCTTCACCTTTTTTCCTGCCACGGTGGCCTGGGCTTGGCAGAGTGGTCATCAGGACTCTCTCCAGTGCCGTGTCCAGCTTAAACGCACGTTGAAGGTGGCAAGTTTCCAGCTATGGACCCACTTCGCGCAGCCAGAGCCGCTGCCCTAAATAACAGTGTCCGCTGGGCCCACAGCCGTCCAGGGTGGCAGGTGGCAGACGTCCGCCTTGCAAAACTCTCCTCCTGCCGGGCCAGCCCCCTGACACAGTCAGAGATAGGAATGGTCAGAGATGCTCCAGCCACAGGGTGAAGGGGCCGCCTTGGTCCTTGTCAGGAGCCACACTCTTGCCCGGCTTGCTCTCCAGGAGGCCAACCGTGACGCCATTTTTGGGCGACTGGAGGAGGCAGGATCTCTCCTGGGTGTGTCCGGGACCCTGGCTTCCTCCTTGCTGTTTGTGTCTTTTATTATTTACTAAAATGGAAAAGGACTCACACTCCTTCCTCCCAGAAAGCCCAGCCCTCCAAGTGCAGGGCAGCCTGCGTTACCTTGACAGCTGCCTTCCCACGGCTTCCTTGTGTGATTCCCAGCCCGAGATGCAGGCATTGCTGGGTCCCCCGCTTCCTGGGCGAGGGGCTGGGCACGGAGCAGGGAGGCACTCACCCGAGGTCACACAGCTCAGGCCCCTTCTAACCCCACCCGGGAGGCCCCTTTAGTACCCGACTAGGATCTGCAAAGAGGAATGGCCAGGGGCCCGAGAAATGCCTTTCTCTTTTAACCTGATACCATCTGAAACCGGCTTAGCCGAGGACGGCAGACGCATTTTAAGCCTCCAGCCAACGAGTGCTCAGATGAAGATTTTGCTCCTGAAATGGAGCTCCTGCCCCGGGGGGCTGCCTCATCCGACTGTGGGCTGCTGATTAATCTGTATCAACACACAACAGGATTGCAGCTGGTCTTTCTTTGATCGTTCTTACAGTAATTACCCAGCGTTGGCACCGGGGAGAGGGGGCGCGGGAAAGAGGGGGCAGGCAGGTGATCGGGGCGTTGGGGCCAGACCAGCCGGGACCTGCCAGGTGCGTGGGATGTGGTGGGGACCAGGGCGGCCTGGGACTCACCCCATTGCCTCTCAGAACCTCAACTTATTCAGCTAAAAAAGGGCAGCCCATACCGGCCGCCCTCCTGTTCACTCCGCTGGGAAGTGCCCTGCCGAATCTGTCTTCAGATCTCACGGGGAGCCTGCCCTGCAGCCTGGAGGCTCCAGGAACACCCCAAGAGACTCTTGGAATCACTCAGCCCGGCTGCATGGCTCAAGGAGGGACCCCTTTGGCTGAGACGTCAGCCGTGTGCTCAAATGGCAGAAATGCTGGGACTGGGGGTGCTGTGAGTGAGGTTCGAGGCTCTGGCCCCGACAAAACCACGTCCTCACCAGTTCTACAGCCCCAGACTTTCCAGCGTTTCTCCACACACAAATAAAGCATGAAAAACGATTCAGTCAGCAAATAAAGTCAGGAATAGCGCCGTCGGCCGGGCCTCCAGCGTCAGAGCAGTGAACTCCCATTGCTAGCGGGCCTGGACAGCTCTTGCATTTTTCTCATTACTTTTTATTTATTAAGGTATAATTCATGTACCATGAAATTTACCACTTAAAAGCGTACAGTTCCATGGCTTTTAGTATATTCACAATGGTGTGCCACCATCACCACTGTCTGAATCCAGAATTTTGGGGTCTTCCCAACCCCAAAAAGGAGCCCTGTTTCTGTGAACAGACCGTCTCCATTCTTCGCCCCACAGCCCTCGGCGGCCAGTCCCTCCCCCAGTCTGTCTGGATTTGCCTATTCCGGGCGTTCTGTATCAAGAGGGTCGTAGGACGTGTGGCCTCCTCTGTCTGGCCTCCTTCGTGGAGCACAGGGTCCTCGGGTTTAGTGAGGGCTTCATTCCTTCTCTCATTTCATTTCGTTTCGTTTCATCGTGCGGATGGAACACGTTCACCCCGCCTGTCCACTTCTCTCTTGATGGACATTTGGGTCGATTCTCTCTTTTTTGGCCGTGGTGAGCAGTGCTGCTGTGAGCATTCGTGCCCGAGTTTTTGTGTGGAAATGTATTTTCTGCTCTTAGGGGTTTACGTGGGCGGGGAGTTCCTGAGTCACACAGGGACGCTGTGTTGAATCCATCAGGGGTGCAGACCATTTCCGCCACAGCTGCACCGTGTGCGCCCCGCCTGCCAGCAGTGCACAGAGGCGGCAGCTCCCCATCCCAGCCAGCAGCTGCTGTCCTCTGCTCTTTTGATGGAAGCCATCCCAGCAGAGAGGAGGTGGTGCCTCACTGTGGTTTTGATTTGCATCTCCCTGGTGACTCACGATGGCACCCGTCTCTTCTCATGCTTGTCAGCCATCGGCGTCGTCTTTGGAGAATCATCTGTTCAAGCCCTCCGCCCGTGTATTAGTTGGAGTTTCGTCTTTTTGTGATTGAGTGATGAGTCCTTCATACCCCCTCAATGCTAGATCCTCAGATGTGTGGTTTGCGAACATTTTCTCCCATTCTGGGGATTGCATCTTCACTTTCTTGACAATACAAATGCATTTTTAAGCAACTAAACGTCAGCCCTAGGATGTCCATAGACCAACCCCTGATTTTTGAGGAGTCAGGCCAGGTTCTGCCTCTGGGGAGCTGTGTGGCCTCAGGAAGTCAGCTCTGTGGGTTCACTTTTCCATACCGTGCGGTGGAGGTGTTTGCTGGGATTGATGGGGGAGCTGTGGGTGAGTCCTGCCCGTGAGAAGCACCAGGCAGAGCCCGGCCCGGCCTTGGGGGCCGTGAGACCACAGGTGAGGACGCGGCCCCGTGTGGCCCGGGTAACCTGCAGCCTGTCCCTCCCCAGCCAACAACATCTGCTTCTATGGCGAGTGCTCCTACTACTGCTCCACGGAGCACGCCCTGTGCGGGAAGCCAGACCAGATCGAGGGCTCGCTGGCAGCCTTCTTGCCCGACCTGTCCCTGGCCAAGAGGAAGACCTGGCGGAACCCTTGGCGGCGCTCCTACCACAAGCGCAAGAAGGCCGAGTGAGTGTGGGGCCGGGGGCTGGCTCTTGGCCGCCCGGCAGCAGAGGGAGCTGGGTCTGGGCGGGCGTGGGACCGTCAGTGGCCACAGGGGTGGCAGAGATGGGTGCAGAGCCTGCTGTGCGATGCTGGCCTGTGTGAGACGACCGCTTCCTGATGAGACAGTGACATAGGGCTTCCTTACTCCAGTAATTCCATGCACTTCCCTGACCTGGGCTGGTCTGCCCAGCAGGTCCCTCAAATTGGGGCCTCTCAGCGTTTGAGCTCTGCTCTCCCCGCTGCCCCTCTCTTCCCTCCTGCGGGAGAAATGGCCCCTGTTCTTTCCACCCCGTGCTGTCCTCGTGATTGTGGTGTCCAGGTTCTGTTTCCCCACAGAGACCCTGCAAAAAACACGGGGCCCAGAGCCGAAGGCAGCTCCAGGTGGGGTCACCCCGGGGCAGGGCAGAGCGACCCCGTCCCCTCCCACACCCATGCTCCCGCTGATGCAGCCTCAGCACTGCGGCCGAGGCAGGTCCATCTGCAGACGCCAGGGTCCCTGCCCCAGTGTTTCTCCTATGCTCCTCATGGCGCACCGGGCTCCCCGTCTGCACAGCAGAGCCCGGCCGTCTCACACTGGCTCCCTGCAGGTGGGAGGTGGACCCTGACTACTGCGAGGAGGTGAAGCAGACACCGCCCTACGACAGCAGCCACCGCATCCTGGACGTCATGGACATGACAATCTTCGACTTCCTCATGGGTACATCCCGCAGGGGAATGGGGTCCCCGTGTCACCCACCCTGCATGGAGTGGATGCACCCAGGGCTCTGCAGGGCATGGTCCGTGGCGTGGCCCAGCTGTGGTTCCATGGCCTGGGGAGGGGTCAGATTGCTTAGAGGTCACACTGGGAGGAGGAGACGCCGCTCTGCAGGGCACAGAGGCCTCTGAGCTACGCAGCCTGGCTTCCCACAAGCTGTGATGGTTTCTGCTTCTTTCCACAGGAAACATGGACCGTCACCACTACGAGACGTTTGAGAAGTTTGGGAATGAAACGTTCATCATCCACTTAGACAATGGAAGAGGGTGAGCCTGTCCTTGCCCTGCACACCTGGGGAAGGGGCAGCCGCCTCCTGGCCCAGCTACCTGCAGCCCAGCCGAGACGCCGGGAAGTGGGGAACAGACCCTCCAGTGGAGGGATGGGAATGCCACAAAGGCCCATCTTGGAGCCACATGCAGGGGGTAGCCCCGAGCCCCAACCGGGACGGAGGGCCGCCCCAGGAGCGGGACCTCCGAGGCACAGGAACGCTGCAAACCAAGTCCTAGCAGACCTGGTGTTACCTGGGAAACAGAGGCTGGGAGAGGCTGCTGGTAGGAAGAGCAGGACTGTGCCGAATAGACGGGCCTCTGCCCGCACGTGGGACCTGGAGCCAGCCTACCGGGGATAGACAGCCTCTGCATCCCCCCTGCGGCTGCTGCTGGCCTGCCACGGGTGGTCTTGGGCGGTACGATGAGACCCTGGTGACCAGGGAGGGTGACCCCTAATAAACAAAGCACGAGGCGAGCAATTCGGGCAGGAGGACGTCCATTCCCAGGCTCGGAGGTAATTCGGGCAGGAGGACGTCCATTCCCAGGCTTGGAGGCCTCAGAGAGATGGGCTTTGGGCCCCAATAGCTTGTGTGTGTGGCTGCAAAGACGGCTCCACGGCTAAGCTGTGGGCTGATGCTCCCTGGAGCCATCTCAACTCAGCTGCCCGGGACCCTTCCCCAGGCCAGAGGCCAGGACCCCACATACAGGGCTGGAGATGGGCGGGGTGGACCCACTGCGGAGACGGGCGGGGTGGACCCACTGCCTGGGGTGCTGGAGACCGACGGGGTGGACCCACTGCCTGGGGTGCTGGAGATGGGCGGGATGGACCCACTGCCTGGGGTGTCGGGGACAGCCAGGGTGGACCCCTGTCCCGGCTCCCAGCCCAGCAGCCTGTTAGGAGCCTTGTACAGAGGCCCTTGACAATTCTGCTTTTGTTCTGGAAGGTTTGGGAAGTATTCGCACGACGAACTGTCCATCCTGGTGCCGCTACAGCAATGCTGCAGGTACAGCCCCTGCCGGAGCCGGCTTCAGCTCCACCCTCCTCCCCACTACGCAGGAGACAGAGGAGGCCACGGCCTTCCCCACCCCACCCTGGCCATTACACTGGGAGAGGAAAGTATGATTCCTCTTGAATTCAACCACAGCCCCGAATTCAACCCATACCCTCACTCTGCTGCCTGGAGGCGCAGACCTCACCTGCCCACCCCCACAGGCCCATCCAGCACGTCTGTGTCCATCCTGCCACCCCAGTTACAGAGAGGACTCGAGGCCAGGGCAGACTCTGACTGAGACACAGAGACCTTGCTTCCCCGCGCGGCTGCCGGACTCTTCCATTGCCACTGCCACCTTCTACCAGGGTTCAGACCCCCTTTCCCCCTTCTCATGGCTGGGGACGCAGCCTACAGGGCAAATGCTTTGTCCTTCTCTAACGAGGCATCAGAGCACCCGTGTTGGGCAAATGCGCCGAGTTGGGGTCAGTCTCCTGGGTGAGCGGGCCGTCCTCCTCACTCCCCATCCTCCTGCCGGACCCCTCTGGGAAGTACGCCAGCCACCACATCCTGCAAGGGCACCCTCATCCCTTGTGCAGATGAGAGGCCGCAGATCACCCTGGAGCAGATCACACAGCCCAGTGACTGACGAGGCGTCAGATCGCAGGCCCCTCTCTCGCGGTCTCTCTCATCTCTGCTGTCTCTGTCTGTCTCTCTGTCTCAGTCTGCCTGTCTCTGTGTCTCTTTCTGTCTGTCTCTCTGTCTCTGTCTCTCTCCCTTTCTCTCTCCCTGCTTTCTCTCTCTGTCTCTTTCTGTGTCTATCTTTCTCTGTGTATGTCTCTTTCTCTCTCTTTCCGTCTCTGTCCCCCTCTTTCTCTCTCTGTCTCTTCCCACTCACTCTCTCGATCTCCCTCTCACTGTCTCTCGCTGTCCCATGGCCAGGCATCTCCCCTGTCCCGTGCCAGGCCTGACGCCCCTCTCCTCCCCAGGATCCGGAAGTCCACCTACCTGCGTCTGCAGCTCCTGGCCAAGGAAGAGTACAAGCTGAGCCTGCTGATGGCCGAGTCTCTGCGGGGGGACCAGGTGGCACCTGTGCTGTACCAGCCACACCTGGAGGCCCTGGACCGGCGGCTCCGTGTCGTGCTGCAGGCCGTCCGGGACTGCGTGGAGAGGGACGGGCTCCGCAGCGTGGTGGAGGATGACCTGGACACTGAGCACAGAGCCGCCTCGGCAAGGTAGTGTCCACCGGCCGCCGCACTGCCCGGGACGGAGCCAGAGGGGCCGGGCCTCCCAAAAAGCGCACGTGCCCGCGCCCGTCGTGAATTCAGTGAATTCAGAGGCAGGACGAGATCAGTGGAGTCGGGAGCTGCTGCCTCGGGAGGCGAGGCTCCCCAGGTCTAACAGGACACATTTTGTCAGTGTTCGACCAGAAAAGGTTTGGAAGGAGGCGCTGTCTGTGCTCACGGACAGAGGCGGCCGGCGCCCGAGGCATTCCATCCTTTCTGTAGGGAAAGGAGCCTTTATTTACTATTTTGTATTTATATATGATGAATAAGTATATAAACAGAAACGTGTACACAGACTCCGATCACCTACCAAACCAAACACGAGGGCCGCCCTCCCCGGTTCTGGGGGCCCCTCAAGGCCACGTTCAACCCTCAAGTGCTCTCACACTCGGGACCTGTTTCAAGTCAAAACTCTTTCTCCTTCCTGGGGCCTCGGCTCCTGGAGGGCTGGAGGGTCTCGTCTGAGGATGGGAGGAGGCTCTCGCTGGACGTCTGGCCTGTGAGCTGGTGGACGGATGCCCACGTGATTTTGGAGGACCTGATGACCAGGCGTCCTGCGAGTCCGCCCGCTGGCCCACTGTGCCCATCTGGGACTTGACTGCAGATGATTGGTGCAAGCGTGTCCTGCAGGGCTGGCTGTGCGCAGCTGTGGGTTGACCTTTGCAGAGTTTTGTGGAATCGTTTGCAATGTGATAAAAGTGCAATAAAGGTACAGCAGATGTGTGTCGGCCTCACGGGGCGGGTCCCTCACACCCTGGTGCGTGGCTGCCTGTTCACCCGCTCTCCAAAAAGCCAGTCCTGGAACCAGGCACGGCCGAGAGTCAGCATTCAAGGTGGCCTGGACCCAAGGCCTGCTGGAGCCGGAGGGGGCTGCCTGTCAAGCCCTGGTGCAAACAGGCCAGGTGAGGCCCCGCCTCCAAGACAGGGTGGTCGGTCCTGGACTGCTCTCAGAGGATGGGGCCGCCACCCAAAGCCGCGGCGGCCCCGAGGGCACCCCCTGTCAATAGCCCTGGCAAGGTGTGACTCCTGGTGTTCCAGCAGGACTGGGCAGCCATGGCTGGGTGCGGCGGGGCAGCTGCTCCAGGGCTGTGGTGAGCGAGGGGCGATGTGAAGGGTGCCAGCCCCTTCCCACTGCAGGCCTCTGCCCTGGGAGCCCCTGGGAGGCCCCTGGGGAGACTCTGGGCTCCTTCCAACAAGCCCCAGGAAGGCCCAGCCCCGGAGGGAACAAGGAGAGCTTGTGGGCCAAGGGCGCCGAGAGTCCCGGAGGTGAGAGTGTGGGAGTCACAGCTCCTGGGGGCAGGGCCCCCACTCCTGAGCCGTTTCGTCACAGTCACTCCCGAGCCGCTTCCTCGTGGCCACTCCTCACCGTGTGGCCACCATTCTCTGTGCTGCACGCCCACCAAGCCATCAAGGTCAATTGTTACTCGTCTCTGAAGCAAAACCGCAAGGTTGATTTTATTTTTCTGGTTTTACAGATGGAAAAACTAAGTCTCAGAGAGGGAAAGCCTCCCAGTCCCTACATCAATTTAGGTTCCTGGAACAGCCCACCCAGTGCCTGAAGCCCCATGAGCTGGGAAGAGGTACAGAGGCCCCACCTGGACCCCCGAGTGTCCCGGGGCTGAGTTGAGGGTGGGGCAGGCTCCCCCGACGGCCAGACTCGCAGAGGACTGCAGACCCCTCAAAGGAAACAAGCGGACGACGTGAGGAAGCCCTCCAGCAGGTTCCCCAGCCTCCCTGCCTCAGTGCAGGGCCCAGCCCTCCCTGGAGCTCAGCCTTCCTTCCATAACCGTCCCACACGTCGCCTGGCCCCGGCTTCACAACTGCACTTGCCACACACTCAGCTCTGGCCTCTTGCCATTTTCTCCCAGCCGAGGGACTCAGCCGACCCTCGCCTCTTCTTCTCCCTGCCCTGAGGACCCCCAGAAGCTGAGAGGAGTAAGGTGGGGGCTGCAGAGATGGGACTGGGCTCCCAGGTCAGAGTCTCCTTTGCTGGCACTGTGTGAGGGGCAGAGGCAGGAGCCGCCATCCTGGCTGCCACCTGCCCAGGGTCACATGGCCCAGGAGCCCCAAGAAATCAGCTGTGGGGCCGGTCACTGTGGCCCCCTCTTCTAAGAGTCTCTGCATACACTCACCTGTCCATTCCACAAAGTCCCTGACACCCATTGAAGCTGTGCCAGGCTGGGTGCAGCACGGCCTGAGAGGCTCAACTCTGTCCTCATCACCATCGCCTTGCAGAGCAGTGGGAGATGCACAGTAAATGCACTGACGGGTCACAAACAGGACCCTGCACACGGCAAGGAAGGCGGTGAGGGCAGAGGATGAGCCAGGCAGACACTGTGTGTGGGGCAGCCAGGGAGGCACTGTGGCCCCATCATTCAGTGGCTGGAGGTGGCCCCACCATGTCTCTGCTTGGGACTGAACCAAAAGAGGTGATTAAGTGGCATGAGGGTTTGGGTGGCCCCAGTCCCATCTGACGAGGGCCCTTATGAGGAGACCAGGACACACACAGAGGGATGGCCCCGTGAGGACATGGAGAGGATGACGTCCATGAGCTACGGAGAGGCCTGGAGGAACCAGCCCTGCCACGCAGTGACCTCGGACTCCAGCCTCCGGGACCATCTGTGGTTGAAGCTGCCCCGTCCATGGTGCTGTCACAGCGTCCTGAGTGGAGTCACGCAGCCTCCAGGAGGGGCTTCAAGGGGCCTGAAGGAAGGGAGGCAGTGATGCCAGGAGCAGGGCCGGGGGCACAGGTGGAGAAACGCAGTGGCTGTGCCCACCCTGCCATGTGGGGCTGGTCCAGAAATGCTAATGTCAGGACCCACGACCATGATAGAATTAAGTTAGTGTTTAAACAGACATGCCCCAGAGTCTGGACTGAGAGGGGAGTGCTCCACACAGAAGCAGCGGTCGCCATCATCCGGCCACCACCGCCAGGGTAGCAACCACAGGGGAGGGAAGGTGTGCAGATTCCAGGGCCCGGGAGAGACCAGCAGGACCTGCTACGGGACTGGAGGCGGGCAGAAGAGAAGGAGAAAGTGTGACCTCCAGGACCTGACTTCGGCCAGGGCATGGGGCACCCTTCACTGTGGGGTGTTGGGGGAAGACCCAGAGGGGCAGAGGAGAGGCGTGAGGAGTCCCCGCAGGCACCAGATGACAGCAGGGCTGGGTATAAAACGTGGTGCTGCCAGCACAGAGTCAAAACACTGAGGAGGGCGGCACGAGGCCCATGACAGCTCATGCACTGCTGGAGTCTGGGTAAGTGGAGGGACAGCAAGGGTGGAGCTGATGGTCCAGACAGAGTGGCCGGCCCTTGCTGTCCACTATGGAAAGACACACAAGCACCATCACACGTGTGAGAGCCTTTGGCATGAGAGACACAAAACCACAGGGAAACACGTGGCGTGGAGACTGTGCTGAGAGCAGAGATGTGGAGACAGCAGAGATGAGGAGATAGCAGAGAGTGGACGAACGAGGAGGGCGTGGGGTGGCTGGGGACAGCGTGAGGTCCAAGGAACAGGAGGGGCTCTCATGCACCAGCATGGGTGGAGAAATGAAACAGGATGAAGCCTGGACAGAAGGAACAGGAGACGAGACTGAAGAAGGTACCAGAGAGCAGCGAGGGAGACGAGCGGCTGGAAAATGAGAAAACAAATCCAGAGGCCCCAGCAGCAGCCGCAGTGCTGACCAGCAGGGGGCACACGGCAGAGGCACAGAAGCCACAGCAGTCCCAGTGCTGACCAGCAGGGGGCACACGGCGGAGGTGTGGAAGCCACAGCAGCCCCAGTGCTGACCAGCAGGGGGCACACGGCGGAGGTGTGGAAGCCACAGCAGCCCCAGTGCTGACCAGCAGGGGGCACACGTGGAGAATAGGAAGCCGCAGCAGCCCCAGTGCTGACCAGCAGGGGGCATACGGCAGAGAAGAGGAAGCCACAGCAGCCCCAGTGCTGACCAGCAGGGGGCACACGGTGGAGACGTGGAAGCCACAGCAGCCCCAGTGCTGACCAGCAGGGGGCACACGGTGGAGACGTGGAAGCCACAGCAGCCCCAGTGCTGACCAGCAGGGGGCACACGTGGAGAAGAGGAAGCCGCAGCAGTGCCAGTGCTGACCAGCAGGCGGCCCACGGCAGAGAAGAGGAAAGGGCAGCACCCCAGTGCTGACCAGCAGGGGGCACAGGGCGGAGACGCGGAAGATGCAGCAGCCCCAGTGCTGACCAGCAGGGGGCACACGGTGGCGGCGTGGAAGCCGCAGCAGCCCCAGCGCTGACCAGCAGGGGGCCCACCGCGGAGGCGTGGAAGCCGCAGCAGCCCCAGTGCTGACCAGCAGGGGACACAAGGCGGAGATGTGGAAGCCTCAGCAGCCCCAGTGCTGACCAGCAGGGGGCACATGGCGGCGGCATGGAAGCCTCAGCAGCCCCAGTGCTGACCAGCAGGGGGCACACGGCGGAGACGTGGAAGCCTCAGCAGCCCCGGTGCTGACCAGCAGGGGGCACACGGCAGAGAAGAGGAAGCCGCAGCAGCCCCAGTGCTGACCAGCAGGGGGCCCACGGCAGAGAAGAGGAAAGGGCAGCACCCCAGTGCTGACCAGCAGGGGGCACACAGCAGAGGCGTGGAAGTCACAGCAGCCCCAGTGCTGACCAGCAGGGGGCACATGGCGGTGGCGTGGAAGCCGCAGCAGCCCCAGTGCTGACCAGCAGGGGGCACACGGCAGAGAAGAGGAAGCCACAGCAGCCCCAGTGCTGACCAGCAGGGGGCACACGGCAGAGAAGAGGAAGTGAGGAAACGGAAAAAGAGGGTTGACCTGAGCTGAAGGACATGAACTTCCAGATGAAATAGTCCCAGGGCTGGGCATGGTGGCTCAGGCCTGTAATCCCAGCACTTTGGGAGGCTGAGGCAGGAGGATTCCTTGAGTCCAGGAGTTCGAGACCAGTGAGACTCCTCCATCTGTACAAAAAAATACAAAAATTAGCCAGACACAGTGGCTCACACCTGTAATCCCAGCTGCCCTAGAGGCTAAAGCAGGAGGATCACTTGAGTGCAGGAGGTCGAGGCTGCTGTGAGCTACGATTGCACCACTGCACTCCAGCCTGGGCGACAGAGTGAGACTGTGTCTCAGAAAAAGAAAAAAGAAAAAACTAATAATTAAAAGTAAATAAATAATCCCAGTTTCAAACAGAATAAAAGGAAGGTCAGCAGAAAGGCCAGGACGGCCCGAAGGAACTTCAGTGCTCTGGCATGGGAAGTTCCCAGGTGAGGAGAGCCTAGTTCCAGCTCCGGAACTGGAGCACTTCTGCTTCCCCCACGGGAGGGCTGGGGCTTCGAGGCGGAGCCATCACTTCCGGACACCGGGCCAACGGACCTCCCTGCAGAAGCACAGAGGTGAGGGCATGAAGTCACGTTCCACACACAGGATCTAGACACGGCTTGTGGCCTACGCACCGGAAACCAGGATGTGCATCAGGGAGGAGGAGGAATGGGGCACAGTAGGGGGACAGAGGCCCTGAGTCGCTGACAAGAGGACCCCCAAGGGGAACATGGAGACAGGAGCAAGAGGATCCTGCAGAGAGGGGTGGGCGCCCACCCAGAAAAACAAGCCGGGGAAGAGGTGAGGCTCCTGGTACGGCCGGGACGCCGTGGCTCAGCCATGAGTGCGGCCACAGATGCATCATAACAGGAGCAGCCAACGTCATTTTTCCATAAAGAATGTGATATCACCGTATTGGGGAAGGGAATGTTTGAGTGGGGAGATGTTGAGCTGTGACATAAGCCTGTTATTTGGAAACACGGAGGTAAATACAAAAATCAAACACACCCAGCAAAACAAAGAAGGTGATTTTCTCTGGGTCCTTGCCAGGGGCAGGAGGGGCAGGGCCTGGTGCGTTTCATGATTGCGGTGCCATTTCAGACTTTTTAAACACTATTCACTGGCGTGGTGCTATTTCAGACTTTTTAAGCACTATTCACTGGTTTGATACAAGGTCAGAATGCAGTTTGACACACCCACCATCTGGGTCAGAGCTGACGGCCTCCCGGGGAGGGGTCAGCTCGGCCCCACGGCAGCCCTAGTGCACGCCCATAGTGAGGCCTGAGTTCATCTTACCTGCTTTGCTCCTCACAGTTACTCAGGGGTAGGAATCGTGGCCCCGTGTGCCCACGTCACAGCTGTGTAAACCGGGGCTCAGACGGTGGAACGACTTTCTGAAGCTCAACACGGACAGTGCCTACGTGTGGACCCTGCCCTGACAGCCCTCCTCTTCCCATGTACCCGAAACACCTAAGCCACACACAGAGCCACCCACCCGCAGAATCAGGTGGTACAGAGAGGGGACGGGGGCACGAGACCGAGGGCTGAGGAACAAAATGAAGAAAAAGGGCTTTCAATTAAGTTCTTTCCCTTGGTGCGGGCTGCTTCCCATGGAGCACTAAGCTGCCGCTTTGTCCGCAAGTAGGACAGTGTCTTGCCAGAGGGATCAACAAGAAGCGTGGGGGTTGAAATTCAAACATGATTTTTTACAAACCAGGGGAAAACCTGGGATTTCACTCCATAGAATTGAGGGTCAGAAAGGGGGTGGCTCACAAGGGGGCTTCTGCCTGGCGCTGGGATCCCCGCCCCTGAGCCACTGGGGCCGTGCACCTGGCAGAGACCACGGGGCTGAAGGTAGGCACCACTTTTCTCTGAATTAAAGTAAATGAATGAAGAAATAAATAAATACATGAATGGGGGCTCGTGTGTGGCCCAGCCCTCCAGGGCTACAGGACAAGACCTGAAGAATAGGCTGCCGGGGAATGCAGGTGGTGGACACAGCCCAGCCCGGATGCAGAAGCCTGCTCTGAACACTGAGGACATTACCCACCCCAGCCCACAGCCCACAGCCCAGCCCAGCTGCAGAAGCCGTTCTGGACACACAGAGGACACCACCCACCCCAGCCCACAGCCCAGTCTGGTTGCAGAAGCCTGCTCTGGACACAGAGGCCACTGCCTGGCCTGAGGCCACGTCACAGAAGGGCGGGGTTCTCGGCCTGCCCAGGGAGCTCCCTGGAGGCACCTGCACCATCCTCACCTGGGAGTGAGTTCCATATGCAGATTTCTGGGCCAGATCCCCAAGCCCAAATGCAGAGGTCGAGGGCAGAGGCCTTCAGCCGGCTACCCAGGGGGCCTGGACGCAGGGGCTCCCAGGCTGTCCTTTTGGGATTCACTGTTCAGTCCTTCCCCACCCGCTGGGGGGTCCTCCCCAGAGTAGCCCCTGACTGCACAGACACCCTCGGCACACCTGGCCTGCAGCCAGTCTGTTCCACAGAAGCCCCACGCCACTGTCCCCCAGGAGGGCCTTCACTAGGGCAGATGACAAGACAAGGCTCCAGAAGCCTCTGCCTGTCCAGCTGGGCCTGAGAGGGGCGAGGAAGATGGATCGGCCCAGACCAAGCTGTTGTCTGAGGAGCAGAGTTCCAGTTCCCAGTGTATGGAGGATGCGGACATCTTCCTGTGCACAGAGGGCTCTGCTGACCCTTTCAGTGGGCGGGAGGGAAGGTCACCTGCATTTGGAAGAAGGGGCTTGTGGCTGGCCACCTGCTGGGAGGGCGTCCTCCAGAAGGGAAGGCATTTGCTCCCACCCTTGCAGCTTGTCCTGAAGTAGCCCCTGGGAAGAGTGGGAGATGAATTAGGAGAGCCCCAGAGCTGCTGCTGTGTGGGGTCTGGGCGTGACGGTGCTTGCTGGGCCCATATCAGCCATACCCCTAGCCCAAGTTGCCCAGGTCGGGGACCCAGCTAGGCTTCTGTGGGGGGCTCCAGCCAGCCAGCCCCTTCCCAGAGCGCCTGCCCCTCTCGTCTCTGTGGGTCCCAGGGCTCGGCCGTCCTGTGAGCTGGAGGGACCCGCAGGTCCGCAGGTGAGCTCAGGCTCCTGGGACACCTGCTCATGTCTGGTCCGCGTGCTCCATCTAGAGGACAGCTGGGGGAAAGCAAGAACCGGCGTCCGTCCGTGTGAGGGGCGGCCCCAGCTGAGAAGCAGGTGTCTGTCTCATCCTCAGCGCCCAGGGTCAGCGTGGCTCCACCACCTCCCTCAGCCCAGCCCAGAGCCCAGACCGCAGGAAGCCTGTGCGTCGCCCGCTCCCACCTCCCCAGGACCCAGCTCAGTCCTGGCAACTCCATAACTTCCTGCCAGGTAACTGGGTTCTTCTTCAGTATGTCCATTCTGAATGAACATTGGGCAAGTTCAGTACCCTGCACACCAACACGCCTACGACAGCCTGCCTTAAAACGTGGAACCGGAAGCCTGCAATTGCCCTGGAGGGCAGCAGGAGCTGTTGCAGTCCCCCGGCCTTCTGGAGCCTCTGAAACCCCCCGCACGCATGGAGCCTTGGGGCCTTGGCATGGCTGCCCACTGGAGCTCTGCCCCTGCCCAACCCCTTCACTTTGTTAATTCCTATCCTGACACAGCTCAGACGTTTCATCTGGGAGGATAGTTCAGGCGCACACCACCACACCCAGCCAATTTTAAAATTTTTCATAGAGATGGGGTCTTTCTATGTTGCCCAGGTTGGTTGTCTCAAACTCCTGGCTTCAAGTGATCCTCCTGCCTCAGCCTCCCCAAAATGCTGGGATTCCAAGCATGAGCCACCGTGTCCAGCCCCGTTTTCTAAATAAGATCACATTCTGAGGTTCTGGGAGGACATGAATATCGGGGGCACACATTTAACTCACTACTACCTTCCAATCCAGATGAATTTTATCTCTTGTTCATAGCTCAGACCATTTTGTTTTCAAGCGTGCTGTGAGTCTTAATGAGGATAGCAAGTGCCACTCCCCATTCAGAGTAAACCATCATCTCATTTAGAAAAGACAGAGTACATTAGATACAAAAACTCAAAGATGTTTAGATGTGATTGTGGCAGGGACACAAATTAACTGCAAATTGCAGCTGTCATCCAGGGCAGATTTCCCGAAGAGACGCTCCCTGTCTAAACGGTAAGAAACATTTATTAGAACTCATGGCTATGGTGACTTCCAGATTTGGGGGAAGTAAAAGGCCATGATTGGTGTCCCGCGAGGCACAGAAATCCTTATTTCTGAAGAAAAGCTGCACACCAGCCAGGGTGGCTGAGAACCCTGTCCTGAAGAACAAATCCAACTTTCCCATCAGCTGCGCCTCAAAGAATATGAACATAAATAGAGTCTCACTCCCTACATCCCAGGCCAAAGGCCGCAGCTCAAACCTGCACAGTCCTGAGTTCTGCCTGGCCCAGTGTTTATGTATTGGCCACATGCGGAGATTCTGAGATGAATGAGAGACACATCTGTGTGTCTATAAACTCAACACGTGTTTGCTCAGTGTCTACTATGTTACAGGAAGTGCCCTTGATGCTGGGACGGAATGGGGAGCAAGACAGGCTCTGTCCTCGGAGGCCGCCATCCTGGGACACGCCAGCAGGTCAGGGCAAGTGCATGAAGGCCGTGGGCTTCGGACTTTATCGGCGACAACCGGGACCGCTGGAGGATATTCGGTAAGTCTCTGGAGTGCACACAACGGAGGTTCTCTATCCTTGTTTGAGGATAGCAAGACCCCCATCTCCTCAAAAAATTAGAAGATTAGCCATGCATGGTGGTGCGCAGCTGTGGTCCCAGCTACTGAGGAGGCTGAGGTGGGAGGAGCCCCTGAGCCTGGGAGTTGGAGGCTGCTGTGAGCTATGATTGCACCACTGCACTCCAGCCTGGGGTGACCCCGTCTCAAAATATTAAAAATAAATAAATAAATAAACAGAAGGATATTTCAAAGAACATCGTGGAAACAACCGGACAAATTTGCCTGTGGGCTATACGTCAGTGATAGGACTGTGTTGACATCCCATTTCCTGGGCTTGGCGCTGTGTCCATGGAGGAGACTGTACTTGTCCTTGGGAGAGGCAGGCTGAGGTCTTCAGGATGAAATGTAAAGGCATCTGCAACTCACTTTGAAATGTTTCAGCAAAAAATACTCACCAGGAGTTCAAGAAGATGAGTAAATTCAGCTCGGGGATGAAATTTCACCCACAGAGTATAATTAGAAAAAAAAAAATACATTTTATGCAAACTACGTTTTTCTGTCAAGTAAGTGAGTCAAGATGTTCACGACTGGCGGATTTAGGAGCTGAAGCATTTGTGGGTGTTGCCTGCATGGTTCTTTACACTTTTTGGTGGGTATAAGAGAGTGTGCACCGTCTTCATGAATTATCTGGAGAAAAAGGTGTGTAGGCACAACTCAGGGCCCTGTTTAGGGACAGGAGTCAGCTCCTGCCCTCCCATTCTCCTCTCTTGCCAGGCAGAGGCTGAGGATGTGGAGGAGGGGCCGCACCTCAGGCCCCTGCAGGGAGGAGCGGGGTGGGAGCACGGCTGAGGATGTGGAGGAGGGGCCGCACCTCAGGCCCCTGCAGGGAGGAGCGGGGTGGGAGCACGGCTGAGGATGTGGAGGAGGGGCAGCATCTCAGACCCCTGCAGGGAGGAGTGGGGAGGGAGCACGGCTGAGGATGTGGAGGAGGGGCGGCATCTCAGGCCCCTGCAGGGAGGAGCGGGGAGGGAGCACTCAAGAAATACTTCCCAAGTCCACGTTCCTGCATCCCAGATTTCCTCTCACGGGGATGGCTGTTGGACATCCCAAATTCCACCAAAGCTGATCCCGCACTCTTCCCCTACAAAAGGTTCTCCCCACGCAGCCCTCCCTCATCATCAATAACAACTCCCCGGACTCGTCTCCTCCCCCAACACCCCTCATGCGCTCAGCTCCACTTCTGGGGTGAAAGGTCCACACCACCCCTCCCTCCAGGCCCCCACCCTGCACGTTCCTGGACACTGAAATCGCCTCCTAGTTTTGAATCCCAGCAGCCTGCACAGTGACCTTCACAAGAGCACCTCCTCGGCACATAATCCAAGGGATCTGTAAATGTGTGAGCAGATCACACCTCCTTCTGCTTCAGGCACCATCCCTGTCCCACACGAGGCAGAGTCCTCACAAAGGCCTTCGGGGTCCTCTGCAAGTGGCCTCGGTCCACTTGCTAAGATCATCCTGCATCTCTTCCTGTCACCGGTTCTCCTTCAGCCCCAGGCCCAGCTGCTTCTCGGTCAGTGGGTGTTCACCCACACAGCCCCTCTGCCCTGACGCCTCCCCCAGCCTCGCATGGCTGGTGCATCACCTCTTTTGGGTCTGTGCACAGATGTCATCTCACAGGGAGCCTACTGTGGCCAGCCCATGACCACACACACACCCATGCGTGCACACACACACCCAGGCACACAGGGAGCCTACTGTGGCCAGCCCATGACCACACACGCACCCATGGGTGCACACACACACCCAGGCACACAGGGAGCCTACTGTGGCCAGCCCATGACCACACACACACCCATGCGTGCACACACACACCCAGGCACAGAGGGAGCCTACTGTGGCCAGTCCATGACCACACACACACCCATGCGTGCACACACACACCCAGGCACAGAGGGAGCCTACTGTGGCCAGTCCATGACCACACACACACCCATGCCTGCACACACACACTCAGGCACACAGGGAGCCTACTGTGGCCAGCCCATGACCACACACACACCCATGGGTGCACACACACACCCATGGGTGCACACACACACCCAGGCACACACACCCTGGACCCCTGATCCTATTATATTTCTTTCCCCATAGTACTTTTCTCACCTAGATTATCATTTTAGTCACCTTTTGGTCAGTAATTTTTCTCCTCCAATAGAACCTAAGCCCATGAAGATGAAGACAGGGCAGGTTTTTTACTACCAGCATTGTTTGCTGGCATAGCCCAACCACGTCGACCACATTGTAAGCTCTTGATAAAAAATAAAAATTACTCAACACGACAAAAAGAGCCACCATGTGGTCAGAAGGGACCAAACCACAGACCCACTCAGGTCGCGAGGCATTTCTCTTTCTGCTTTCAGGACTCAATGGCCTTTGACAACTTCGTGAGGATCTCCGAGTTCACCTTCCTTGGAATTCACTGAGCTTCTTGGATGTGTAGAGTCATGTATTTCATCACATTTGTGACTTTTTGGTCATTATTTCTTCAGCTATCCTCTGTCCTTCCTCACTCTCCTCTCCTTCTGGGTCTCCTATTATGCACGGTTAGTGGCTTGTGGGGCCCACAGGTATCTCCAGCTTTGCTCATTTTTCTGTATTCTTTTTTCTTTCTGACCCTCAAACTGGATAATCTCAATTGACCTGTCTTCAAGTCACTGATTCTCTTTTTCTGCCTGCTCAAATCTGCCACTGAACCTCTCTAGTGAAATTTTCATCTCGGTTATCTTAGTTTTCATCTCTAAAAGTTGTTTGGGTAATTTTCATAATTTCTGTCTCTTTATTGAAATTCTCTATTTGTTCAAACATATTCTCCTGGTTTTCTTTCTTTGCCCATGTTAAACCCAACTAAATATGGCCTCAGAAGGACTCTGTACTTCTATATTTGAGTCCTTGTGGACGAACTGCAACCTAGCTTAATAGGTAGACAAGATTGAAAATCTAACTTAGGAATCTGCACCCGTAACAATAGCTGAGTCTTGTCCAATCCCAGCAGCTATAGTTCAACCATTCATACACTGCTGAGTGTTAAACTGTGTTCAAATAAGGCAAACACCGAGCTATAACCAACCCAGCTGTTCTGTACCTCACTTCTGATTTCTGTACATCACTTTCCTTTTTTTGTCTGTAAATCTTCTTCCACCACATGGTTGCACTGGAGTCTCTTTGAGTCTGTGGTGATTCTGGGGGCTGCCTGATTCACGAATCTTTCATTGTTCAATTAAACTCTTTAAATTTAATTCAGCTGAAGTTTTTTTTTTCCACCCACTGTTTCCTTTGGCTCCTAAACATACTTTAAATAGTTGATTAAAGTCTTTGTCTAGTAAGGCACATCAAAGTCTCTGCTTCTTCAGAGAGAGATTCAGTTGATCTTTTTTTTTCCCCCCCTTTACCATCTATGGGCCATATTTTCTTGTTTCTTTGCATGCCTTGTAATTTTTTGCTGAAAAGTAGACATTTGGAATGTTATAATGTAGCAGCTATGAAAATTTCCTCTCTCCCCAGATTTGGAGTAGGGAACTCCAAAATCCATCTGTTCACAAAAGCAATGAATAAACTGACAAAAACAATCAAAACCAACTCATTGCTGCTTATTTAGGTTTTTTTTTTTGTTTTAGTTTATTTTGTTGCTGCTTATTTTTAGTATGCGTCTGTTTATTTAGTAAGTTTTCTGAGCTAATTTTATGAAGTCTGTGTTCTATGCTGTATGTGGTCAGTGAAGTTTCTGTTCTGTGAGTTCAGTCTCAGCTAATGATTCTACAGAGTGAGGACTAAGCTCTGGCTTTTTCTTATCTTGCCCTTCTATCTAAGGGGTCTGGGGAGTCATGCCCTACGAACCATAAATTCTCATCAGATGGGTTTTATTTAACCTTGTGTATTGTGACTTACTTTCCAATCTGTCTCTGGCATAACATTATGTGACAAAGAAGAAAATAAAATCAGTTTTCCTGAAGACATGTTTCTTTGCCATATTCTGAAATGGCCCTGCAAAGCCATCCTTTGTGGGGAAAAACTTGCATCTGTAAAGAATCTCTAGTAACATAGCTAGATCTTTTTCTTCCAGGACCTCCCAATCCTGAAGAGATTAACTGAGAGTCTAGCACCTTGTAAAGCTCTGAATAGGAAACATTTGTCATTGATTGTCTCTAAGGGCAGCCATTATGAGACTCCAAAAGAACCGTGGTCTCCAAAATCTTTTATCTTAACCTGAATATTTCCTTTCTATTGATCCCAGCTCTTTAGACAATCTCAACCAACTGTCAACCAGAAAATGTTTAAATTTACCTATAACCTGGAAGCCCCAGAGGCCCCCCTTTGAATTGTCCTCCCTTTCTGGCCAAACCAATATATTTCTTAAATGTATTTGATTGGTGTCTCATGCCTCCCTAAAATGTATAAAACCAAGTGTTAGGGAATCTTTGGGGTTTCAGTTTTCTTCCCAGACACCCCTGTGGCTGGTGGCACTTTGCTGAGGTCTTGTCCTGCATCCAGGAAGAATGAGGTATGCAGACAAGTGGAGGGTGAACAAAATGAAGAGGAGGTTTACTGAGTGTTACATCAGCTCAGAGGAGCCCCTCAGTGGGTAGCTCCTGTCCATAGGCGGGTCATCCCCTCAAGTGCTCAGCTTTCATCAGAGACGAGGCCCTGGAGAGGGTAACTCCTCTCTGTAAGCAGATCATCCCCTCAAGTGCTCAGCTCTCATCAGAGATGAGGCCCTGGAGAGGGTAGCTCCTCTCTGTAGGCAGGTCATCCCCTCAAGTGCTCAGCTTTCATCAGAGATGAGGCCCTGGAGAGGGTAGCTCCTATCTGTAGGCAGGTCATCCACTGAGTATTCAGTTCTCAGCAGAGAGGAGGCCCTGGGGTAGTTTCTCTCTGCAACTGGTCACCCTGATGTCTGCATCTCTTAGTGGAGAAGAGGCCCTGGAGAGGATGGTTCCTCTCTGCCAGCAGGTCATCTCTATAGCTCTTAGCAGAAAGAGTAACTCCTCCCTGCCAGCAGGTCATCTCTGCAGCCCTCAGGAGAGAGAGTAGCTCCTCTCTGCATCTGGTTGTCGCACAGTCTCTCTGCCCTCTGTCCTCTGGTCATCCTCTGCCCTGCTCTGGCTAAACCTAGGGCTTTTATGAACCTCAGAGGGGAAGGAGTATATGCTGATTGGTCTATGGGTGGCCATGGGTGGGCCTGGAAGAAGCACTATGGGTCCCCTCTCCAGTCCGGGGGACGCAGTCCAGCCTCCAGCCTTCAGGGTCTCCCTGGCTGAAGGTGGGGCCTTTCTGAGAACCTGCCCCTTCCACCCAGGAATCAATCTGCCTCCTGCTGCCATTCATGGCCCCTGGGGCTCAGCCTCAACCCCACTGTGAGATCAGAACAGGCACCCGGAGCAGAGACAGGCCAGGCAGTGGAATCTGATCCTGGAGCCTGCAGGGACCATGACTGCAGACCTGGGCCTCCCACTCTACAGAGCAGGCAAGAGCCAAGGACAAGCAGGTCCTGCCGCTTCTGAGCGGGTGGGGCAAGAGCTCCCCAGGTGCAGCTGCAGCCGCCCTCCAAGGCACAGGACCCGGGCATCCCTGCAGCCTGCACCCTCAGGGGCCCAAGAAGGCTCCCTCCCTCCCACTGCACCCAGGCAGGCAGGTCCTGACAGCTCCTGGCCTTTCCAAGAGAACAGGGAGGCTCAGAATCACAGCTGCAGTTTGGGTGGGTGTAGCCCCGCCCAGGAGGGCAAGTCTCCCACCAGCTACATGGAGCGTGCAGCCCAGCCGTGCCTCCCAGCTGCAGCCAGTGTGATGGAGCAGCCCATGGGGCGTGCGGCCCAGCCGTGCCTCCCTGCTACAGCTGGTGTGATGGAGCAGCCACTCACCTTGGGTACATGATCACCTTGGGTACATGTTCTCAGGACCTCCAGAGGGCTGTGTCATGGGCCACGGTCACTCGTATTTGGCTCAGAATAAATGTCTTCAAATATTTTACAGAGGTTTCTGTAAAATTTCATTGACAAGAGGTTTCCTTAAACACTTGAAACATAGCACACACGGGCAAAATACCTCCCAGTCTTTGAAGGGCGGGGGGCTCTGTGTGTGTTCAGGGGCACGCCTTCAACATGGAGGCAATTTTCAACTCTGCCTTAGCCTTCATTTCCTGCTTGCACAGACGCTGAAGGTCAGCCAGAGGTGAGCACGCAGAGCCGTCTTAGGTCTTTTCTACATTTGTACACACTCCTGGGTATGCGCCTGGACTTCTAGATTCCAAAGAATATGCAGAAACCCTCAAAATCTGTACCTTTCAAAGCATCTCAGTCCCCAGTCTTTCCTCCCAATCTTTATGGTTCATCTATTGTTTGCCCCAACGGTTATCCCTTGCCCCAGGCAGCAGTGACTAATACACTTGACTTTTAAATGTTTCAACAAATGCCTATAGGGAGACACCTAAGAGCTCCAAGTTATGTGAAAGAAAGGCAAGCCCTTTGAGCCTGTCCATCCAGGGGCCACAATTGTCAGGGGCATTTGAGCCAGAGCAACTCCATCTTGAACGGGAGCTGGCTAAAATGAGGCTGAGACCTACTGGGCTGCATTCCTAGATGGTTAAGGCCTTCTAAATCACAGGATGAGATGGGAGGTCGGCACAAGACACAGGTCATAAAGACCTTGCTGATAAAACAGGTTGCAGTGAAGGAGCCGGCCAAAACCCACCAAAACCAAGATGGCGATGAGAGGGACCTCTGGTCGTCCTCACTGCTACACTCCCACCAGCACCATGACAGTTTACAAATGCTGTGGCAATGTCAGGAAGTTGCTCTAAAGAGTCTAAAACGGGGAGGCATGAATAATCCACCCCTTGTTCAGCATACCATCAAGAAATAACCATAAAAATGGGCAGCCAGTGGCCCTCGGGGCTGCTCTGTCTATGGAGTAGCCATTATTTTCTTAATCAACTTTACTTTCCTAATAAACTTGCTTTCAGTTTACTCTATGGGCCTGCCCTGAATTTTTTTCTTGCGTGAGATCCAAGAACCTTCTGTGGGGGTCTGGATCGGGACCCCTCTCCTGCCACACAACCACATGCTAAGGTCTGTCCCCTCCTCTTCCGGTGCTAGACTCCTGTGCTAGGAATGTGTGCTGTTGTCTTCGAGGCCTCAAGCTGGCGAGTGGTGGATGGGTCCAGGGTAAGTGAAAAGGCCACAAAGCTTCCTTACTGAGATTCCTGATGATGCACTCCCCTGGTGGCTGCAAGCTTTGATTAGTGTGCAGAGTTCTAAGAAACTCGGTTCTGATCATTTTTGCTGGTTTGTTCACTGCTTTTCTAGACAGATGGATCCGGGGTTCCCTACTCCAGCTTCTTCACTGATGTCTCCGTGGTTGGGTTTGGAAAGTTCTTCATGCGTTCTAGATACAAGTCCCTTATCAGATATGTGCTCACAAAGATTTTCTCCCTGTTTATGGCTTGTCTTTTCCTTCTTTTCACAGTGTCTTTTGAAAGCAGAAGTTTTAAATTTTAACAAAATCCAATTTATCAATGAATTGTTTTATGGGTGGTGTTCCTTCTCCTACCCCACTGCCCAAATTCTCTTATTTTATTGTACGTGTTGTGATTTTCTTTTCACCCCCAAATTAGATATTTGATTCACTTACTGGTTCTCTGGATTTTAAAAAGTATTGGTTTTTGCTCTGGCCTTTTTTTCTTCCTTTCTGTTTTCCTAAAGGTTGGTGTTTGAATTATAAATAAAAACATGTGTCTATGCATGTGCACTTATGTTAGTTTGATGTTTAATTAATTCAATATAATATTTTTATTTAATAATGAAAACATTTAAGAATCTTGATTGACCTTTGCTACACTTAGAATATTCATTAAAAAGCCTAAAATTACATCTTAATTAGCTCCTTAATCCAACTGTTGTTTAGCCAAGGGCTTCTTAATTTCTAGTGGATGAGGCATTTTCACACCAAGTCTACTCTGATTGCACTCTACTTTTAAGAGGTAGAATGCGTGATGTTTGCATTTGAGATAACCGAGGTTTGCTTGGTTTTGGTCTTTTTGGTTATTTTAGCCTAGTACATCATTTAATATTATATAAGAAATGTGCTATTTATAGGTGACAAAGTTTTCTGTATACTTATTTATTCAAATGTTTTAATTATTCAAATAGTTCAACAGTAGAGCCTACTTGTCTTAATTTAGTGCATCCCTGAAAGACTGAGAAATACATTAAGCTTTCTTCACCATAAGTGCCTTCTGTTGATGTCTCCCTTTATTTCTAATCATCTTCGCTTTATATTTTTGAGAACTAAGTAATTCAGAAAAAGTATGTGATGTTTTCACTGAAGAGTATCTATTTTATGAATATAAAATGACTCCTTTATTTAATATTTTTACTTTAATTTTATACTGATGTTAATTAAGATCAGCACTTTGATTTTTCTTTATTTACATTTGCCTGGTAACCCTTCAGTCATTCTTTTGTACATGTGTATAACTTTTCTCTTCCTATTTTCATGAGGAATCTAAAACACTTATATTTATTATCAAAACTGAGAGGTTTGGCTTTATATATATATATTGCTTTATAGTTTCACATTTTGTGTTTCTTTGTAGTTTTGTTTCTTTTTGTCTCTTTGCTTTACATAATAATTTCTATTTGCACTTATTTCCTGTACCAATTTGACAGGCCGCAATTCAGTTCTTCTATAGCTGTTGCTGTTGAATTTGTTCATCACGTCCTGACACAGTCCCACCATTGTCAGAGTCAAGAACAGGCCCTCACCCAAGACCACACACCTTCTCCTCCAGATTCAGGATTGGAGCAATGAAATAAAGGAAATCTTCAAAAGCCAAACCATTATGGAAGCCTCTTCCTTGTGAGACACAGGACAATAATGCTCCCTTTCCCTCCTAAGGCAGGAGAAAGTCCAGGGCCCTTGTCAGTTCTGAGCTGCCCAGAAGTGGGGCCTGGGTGGACATCCACTCACATCCCTGGGATGAGCCAGGTGGGCGGGGGTGGCCCAGCTTCGAAGAACTTGGGTTCCAGGATCACAAAGACCAACCAGCAAGGCCTCAAGTCCTAACCCCTCCTACGTGCTGTGCAAACTTGGGCAAATTATTTCACTGCTCATGCCTCAGTTTCCCCAATATAAGATGGGATAACAATAGTTCCTCCTTATGGAGTTATGGAGTTGCTGCAAAAATTAGATGAGATTGTGTCAGAAACGCCAGCAATTGTTATAATTTCTTATTATTACTATATGCAAAGAGCTGGTGGGTCTTGGTGAGGATCTAGAAAATGGGCAGGGGTATGTTCCTGGGGGTGCGTCAGGCAGGGTTTTCAAGACGGCCCCAAAGACATCCACAGAACATGTCTGGCAACTTTATTTGCTCAGCCTTCCCCCTTCCCCACTGCCCAAAATGTCCAATTTCTGTGGGATCCCGCACCACTCATTAAATATTGGAAGATTTTCCTCCGAGGAGGTGGGAATGCCACTCACGTGACTTCCATTTGACATTGTACTGGTGCTCTAGCTATCCACTGCTGTGCTAAACCACCCCGCAAACCTAGTCCACTCCTGTGCTAAACCACCCCGCAAACCTAGTCCACTGCTGTGCTAGACCACCCTGAAAACCTAGTCCACTGCTGTGCTAATCCACCCCACAAACCTAGTCCACTGCTGTGCTAAACCACCCCGCACACCTAGTCCACTGCTGTGCTAGACCACCCCACAAACCCAGTCCACTGCTGTGCTAATCCACCCCGCAAACCTAGTCCACTCCTGTGCTAGACCACCCCGCAAACCCAGTCCACTGCTGTGCTAGACCACAGCAAACCTAGTCCACTCCTGTGCTAGACCACCCCGCAAACCTAGTCCACTGCTGTGCTAATCCACCCCGCAAACCTAGTCCACTGCTGTGCTAGACCACAGCAAACCTAGTGACTCAAGTCTAGAGCCATCGCCTATTTCCCTCTGAAACTACAGCTTGGCTGGGGCTCAGGAGGTGCATTGCTCCACGATGGCATCAGCTGGGACAATGGAGCTGGTTGTGTACCCAGCTAGTGAGCATCTATGGCTGGGAGCCCAGCAGGAACGTCAAGGAGGCCCCGTTCCTCACGGATGTCATGTCCGCTCTAACTCTCTGGTAATATTAAATCCACTTGTTAGTAAATTTCCTTCTGTGTGTTCTGTTCATCCTGTGACAACCACAGTCAGTTCCTCTCATGTTGAAATTGCTACCTCTCTTCCTGGACACCACATCCCTCAAATGTTTGATGTTCTCAATGGAACAGAAAGGAGAACCCAGAAATAAAGCCACACCCCTACAGCCATCTGATCTAGAGGAAGTCGACAAAAAATAAGCAATGGGAAAAGGACTCCCTATTCAATAAATGGTGCTGGGATTGCTGGCTAGCTGTGCACAGAAGATTGAAGCTGTATCCCTACCTTTCATCATATACGAAACTTAAGGCTGATTAAGGATTTCAGTGTGGGACCTCAAACTATAAGAATTCTAGAAGGAAACTTCGGTGGGACCCCATTAAACGAAAGGGCTTCCGCACAGCAAAAGAGACTATCATCAGAGTAAACAGACAACCTAGAGAATGGGAGAAAATATTCACAAACTATGCATCCAGCAAGGGTCTAATATCCAGAGTCTACAAGGAACGTAAAAAATTCAACAAGCAAAAAACAACCCCGTTAAAATGTGAGCAAAAGACTCAAAGACTTCTCAAAAGAAGACATACAAGAAACCAACAAACATACGAAAAAATGCTCAATATCCCTACTTATTAGAAATGCAAAATCACAATGAGCGGCCATCTCACACCAGCCAGAACGGTTATTATTAAAAAGTCAAAAAACAACAGATGCTGGTAATGCTGTGGAGAAACGGGAACATTGGAACACTGTTGGTGGGAATGTAAATTACTTTAGCCACAGTGGAAAGCAGCTTGAAGATTTCTCAAAGAACGTAATACAGAGCTACCGTTCAACCCACAATCCTATTACTGGGTATACACCGAAAAGAAAATAAATCCTTCTACCACAAAGACACACGCACTCATGTGTTCATCTCAGCACTATTCACAAGAGCAAAGACATGGAATCCACCTAGGTGCCCATTGATGGTGGACTGGATGAAGAAAATGAAGAAAACATACACATGTGTGTGTACGCTGTGGAATACGACAAAGTCATAAAAAGAATGAAATCGCGTCCTCTGCAGCAACATGGATGGAGCTGTCGGCTGTCTCTTTAAGCAAATTAACACAGGAACAGGCACTTTGGGAGACCAAGGCTGGTGGATCATGAGGTCAAGAGATCAAGACCATCCTGGCCAACACGGTGAAACCCCGTCTCTACTAAAAACACAAAAAATTAGCCGGGTGAGGTGGCGGCGCCTGTGGTCCCAGCTACTCGGGAGGCTGAGGCAGGAGAATGGCATGAACCTGGGAGGTGGAGCTTGCAGTGAGCCGAGATCGTGCCACTGCACTCCAGCCTGGGCAACAGAGCGAGACTCCGTCTCAAAAAAAAAAAAAAAAAAAAAAAAACAGGAACAGAAAAACAAACACCGCATATCCTCACTAATATGCAGGAGCTAAGCATCAGGTACTAGTGGACGTAAAGACAGAAACAGTGGACACTGGGGACTCCTAGGGCAGGGAACGAGGGGTGAGGGTTAAACAGTGGACACTGGGGACTCCCAGAGCAGGGAACGAGGGGTGAGGGTTAAACAGTGGACACTGGGGACTCCCAGAGCAGGAAAGGAGGGGGTGAGGGTTTAACAGTGGACACTGGGGACTCCCAGAGCAGGAAAGGAGGGGGTGAGGGTTAAACAGTGGACACTGGGGACTCCCAGAGCAGGGAACGAGGGGTGAGGGTTAAACAGGGGACACTGGGGACTCCCAGGGCAGGGAAGGAGGCGTGAGAGTTAAACAGCGGACACTGGGGACTCCCAGGGCAGGGAAGGAGGGGCAAGGGTTTAACAGTGGACACTGGGGACTCCCAGAGCAGGAAAGGAGGGGGTGAGGGTTAAACAGGGGACACTGGGGACTCCCAGAGCAGGGAAGGAGGGGGCGAGGGTTGAGTGTGCATTTAAATATGCTTACTGTGTAGTCGAGGATCCTGGAAGAGTAAATGTTTTTAACTTTCTCCATTCTTTCTAAAGACTCAGTAAGGCAAGGAACTTGGCAGCAGAGGCCGACTCCGACGCCTGGATGCTCCAGCCAGAGCGACTCTACCCACATTCCTCTCCCAGAGCTGCCTGAGAGAAGTGCTCAACTATTTAGGTTCAGAAAACATTTGCTTTAGACTGAGGCAAGGCTCTGTAAATACTTTTCTCTCTCTGGAAGCTTGGATAGACGGATTGTGCTCCCTGAGCCGACGGCCGTGTTGCCCTCTCAAAGGGGCAGTCACAGCTACCAGCGTCATTAATATATAATATGTGAGCTATGGATTATGTCATCAACATATACACCAAGGTGAGGTCGTCATCCCCAATCAAATTACACAATCTCCGGACTCAGCAGCCCCGTAGAAGTGTGGTAGAAATGAGGAGGAACTGTGAACGAATACACCAGGCTCACTGAATTTACGTCCTCTGGCAGATCAGGGAAAATGTTAGGAGAATCGGTAGGAAAACGGTCAGCTTTGCTGGGGAGCCTGTTCCTGCTTCCATTTTTTTTCCTTTTTTTTTTTTTTTTTTTTTTTGTCCTTCTCTGAACTAGATGGCTCCTAGGGAAGCATGAATTTTCTTTCTTTCTTTCTTTCTTTCTTTCTTTCTTTCTTTCTTTCTTTCTTTCTTTCTTTCTCTTTCTTTCTTTCTTTTCTTTTTCTTTCTTTTTTTTCTTTCTCTTTCTTTCTTTTTCTTTTCTTTCTCTTTCTTTCTTTCTTTCTTTCTTCTCTCTCTCCTTCCTTCCTTCCTTCCTTCCTTCCCTCCTTCCTTCCCTCCTTTCCTTCCTTCCTTTCTTTTTGAGACAGAGTTTCGCTCTTGTCAGCCAGGCTGGAGTGCAGTGGCGTGATCTCAGTTCGCTGCAACCTCTGCCTCCCGGGTTCAAGTGATTCTCCTGCCTCAGCCTCCTAAGTAGTTGGGACTACAGGTGCCGACCACCACACCTAGCTAATTTTGTATTTTTAGTAGAGACGGGATTTCACCATGTTAGCCAGGCTGGTCTCGAACTCCTGACCTCAAGTGATCCGCCCGCCTCGGCCTCCCAAAGTGCTGGGATAACAGGCGTGAGACACCGCGCCCGGCCGAATTTTCTAAAATAAAATAAAACATCAGTTCCCAGAAAACAGTTTCTCACTTTGAATTACATGGTTTCCGCATTTCAGCTGATTACAGCTATACTTGCACATCTCAAAAATTCTCCAAAGAAACAAGTCTAATACCAGTGATTTTTATAAATGTGCGCTCATGGCTGCCTTTTCTTCAGCAGGAGGGAAACCTCACCAAGCGATTTCAATGATATTCCACCCCTGGGAGATCAGGGCCACCACCTCCCAGCCCAGCTCACCCAAGCCTTGAGTTTATTCTGCCTGCCTGAGTTGGAGTTCGCCCTCCCTCCCTTCTGGGGCGAGTGGAGGGGATGCCAGTCATTGTGCGGTTTCCCGAATGCTTACTGTGGGCTACGCAGTGTTAGACGCTTCATGTTGGAGTCAGACAACCCGGCTGAGACACCTGGTTAATAATTACACAGGTCAGGCCGGGTGCAGTGGCTCATGCCTGTAATCCCAGCACTTTGGGAGGCTGAGGCCGGTGGATCACGAGGTCAGGAGATCAAGACCATCCTGGCTAACACGGTGAAACCCCGTCTCTACTACAAATACAAAAAATTAGCCGGGCGTGGTGGTGGGCGCCTGTAGTCCCAGCTACTCGGGAAGCTGAGGCAGGAGAATGGCGCGAACCCCGGAGGTGGAGCTTGCAGTGAGCCAAGATCGTGCCACTGCACTCTAGCCTGGGTGACAGAGCGAGACTCCACCTCAAAAATAATAATAATAATAATAATTACACAGGTCTGATTACACATAATTAGACCCGTCACAGAGATGAGGATGTTGAGGCTCTGGAACCTGGTGGTGTGGGGGTCGCCGTGGGCCACCTTGCAAGCAGTGGGCATTGTGTGGTCTCTGCGAGGCCCCTTTGCTCTGAGGCTCGGGAGCACGGTGCTGTGGGGGTCCTCGTGGACCACCCTGTGAGCGCTCTGCATTGTGTGGTCTCTGCGAGGCCCCTTTGCTCTGCACGCAGCTGGCCCTGGAGAGGAACCCTGGAAGGGAAGGTGGGCAAGGCCCCGGGCTCCGTCTAGGGTGCTGGCTCCTTCAGAACCAGGGAACAGGCCAGCACACATCCTGGTTTTGCAGCCCGGTCCCAGCGTGGGGACAGAAAGGGGCAGGGACTCTCCTCACCTTTCTCTGGGCCAAAGCATGCTTAGTGGGGTCTCCAGGCAGGTCTCCAAATACGTCCCGGTGATGAAGCAGTCAGGGGAAATTCCTCCTGGACTTCAGCCTTATTTCATTTTCTTCCCCACCCCTGGGGCTGTGGTTGGGATTTATTGTGTTTATTTTCCGAAGTGCAGCTTTTATGATCTGGGGTCTGCTGAGGGGGGCTCAGACATGACCCTAAGCTGGGTCAGGTCACACGGTGCCACTCACTCTGCTCTGCCCACATGCGCGGCCCAGGAGGAGCGCCCTGAGTCACAGGCGTGGAAAGCAATGATGCCACTCGCTATCTACAAGAGCCTCTTTCCCTGGGAGAGGATAAGGTCCCTCCCCTAAAAATTTACAAAAACGCTGGCAGTTTTTGTAAATGTGTACTCATGGCTCTTTCTTTAGCAGGAGAGAAACTTCCGCAGTTTATTTCACTGTGGTGGACATGGCTGTTTTGGGGCACCCAGACTCTGTTCCCTCTTTCTGTTAACAGACCCCTGACTCTTAGATGGGGCCACCCCCTTCCCGCCTCAGTCCTCAGGGTCTGGGTAGGGCTGACCTCCCTTTCGGGCACCAGCCTGGCACTTCCAGAGGCAGAACCCTAACCTCCTGGCGGGAGTGACTGACCGAGGGGCGAGGGTGACTCTCCCAGGCCAGCGAGAGGTGAGGGCACTCACTGGGCCATCGGGAAAGCCGTTCTCAGCAGAAGGACCTTGTGTGAGATGCTGGTGGCAGGTGAAAGGGTGAACCGGCCCCATTTCGAGGGCAGAGTTGATGTCGTGGGCTGTGCTCTCTCTTTGTTTTTTGAGATGGAGTCTTGCTCATCGCCCAGGCTGGAGTGCGGTGGCGCGATCTCAGCTCACTGCAAGCTCCTCCTCCCGGGTTCACGCCATTCTCCTGCCTCAGCCTCCCGAGTAGCTGGGACTACAGGCGCCACCACCACGCTCGTCTAATTTTTTGTATTTGTAGTAGAGACGGGGTTTCACCGTGTTAGCCAGGATGGTCTCGATCTCCTGACCTCGTGATCCGCTCCCTTGGCCTCCCAAAGTGCTGGGATTACAGGCGTGAGCCACCGTGCCCGGCCAGGCTGTGCTCTTTCTTTAGCGGCTCTTGACACCAAAATGCAGGGTTCTGTAGAGAATTTTTGAAGCCTGAGACATTGTAAACGCTGCGTTGTGCCTCTGATGTTAAAGCAGCAGCGACTGGGTGCCAAGGAGAACCTCAGGATGCTGATTTCTTCATCTGTGCTGGTTGCCGGGAGCATGATCAATGCAGGGACGCAAACGTGTTCCCATGCCGGCTAGGCTGGGCTGCAAAAGTGACGTGCGTCTCATTTCTGTTTCTCCCTGAGCCCCTCCACGCATCAGGCCCGCCTGAGGCAGAAGCAGAAGAGACAGGCTCCTTCCTCGCTCTGAGGAGTTCCAGCAGCACCGACGGGAGAAGACCAGGCTGACCCAAGGTCCAGGTGGCCGTCAGGTGGGAAGGGCAGCTCACAAGGTCAGAGGCTGGTGGGCGCTCAGATAAGCAAACCTCGAAGGCTTCTATTGTTTCTATTAAAACTTTTTTTTTTTTTTAGAAAGATAGGGTCCTGTTCTGTCGCCCGGGCTGGAGTGCAGGGTTGTGATCATGGCTCACTGCAGCCTCGACCTCCTAGGCTCACCCCATCCTCCTGCCTCAGCCTCCCAAAAGTTGGGACTACAGGCATTTGCCACCATACGTGTCCCAGGCTTCTATTCTCAAAAAATAAAATAAAAAATCAATTCCTAGAAAATAGTTCCTCACTTTGAATTATGTGACTTCAGAATATGAGCTGATTTTATTTTTGAGAATTTACGCCTCCCTAGTAACTGTCTAGTTCAGAGAATGACTAAAAAATACTGAAGGAAGAGCAAGCACCCAGAAAAGCAGACACTTCTCCTAAGGATTTTCCTAATGTTCTTTTTAAAAATTGTGTCTGATGGCCGGGGGCGGTGGCTCACGCCTGTAATCCCAGCACTTTGAGAGGCCGAGGCGGGTGGATCACGAGGTCAGGAGATGGAGACTATCCTGGCTAACACAGTGAAACCCCGTCTCTACTAAAAATGCCAAAAATTAGCCAGGCGTGGTGGCAGGCGCCTGTAGTCCCAGCTACTCGGGAGGCTGAGGCAGGAGAATGGCGTAAACCCAGGAGGCGGAGCTTGCAGTGACCTGAGACCGTGCCACTGCGCTCCAGCCTGGGTGACAGAGCGAGACTCCGTCTCAAAATAAATAAATAAATAAATATAAATAAATAAAAACTGTGTCTGATGTCGAAGGAAATTCAGCACTCATAAATCTATAGTTAGAAGTTGGCAGGCGATTATTCATATTATGAGGTTCCTGACATTACGTGCTCCCCAGATACATTTAAAGATGTTCGATACCCCGCCTCTACTAAAAAATACAAAAAACTAGCCGGGCGAGGTGGCGGGCGCCTGTAGTCCCAGCTACTCAGGAGGCTGAGGCAGGAGAATGGCGTAAACCCGGGAGGCGGAGCTTGCAGTGAGCTGAGATCCGGCCACTGCACTCCAGCCTGGGCGACAGAGCGAGACTCCGTCTCAAAATAAAAAAAAAAAAAAAAAGATGCTCAATAAACGAATTCTGACACATTCAACAGTTCATAGACATCAGAAATCAAGCTTTTGAACCATATTCTATGATGGCAGTTTACAAACAGCACTCACTCCAGAATTAGAAACACGAACTTCACAGTGTGAGCTGCGGCCAGCTTGGAATGACGGAGTTCTAGGAGATGTTTTATACCTCCCTCTATTTTATAAGCTTTCTGCAATAAAAACTGCTACAAGTAACATATAACCTGGCCAGGTGTGGTGGCTCATGCCTGTAATCCCAGCACTTTGGGAGGCCAAGGCAGGCGGATCACTTGAGGTCAGGACTTCAAGACCAGCCTAGCCAAATGGTGAAACCCCGTCTCTACTAAAAATACAACACTGAGCCGGGTGCGGTGGCGGGTGCCTGTAGTCCCAGCTACTCTGGAGGCTGAGGCGGGAGAATTGCTTGAACTCAGGAGGCGGAGGCTGCAGTGAGCCAAGATCGCGCCATTGCATTCCAGCCCAGGTGACAAGGGCGAAACTCTGTCTCAAAAAAAAAGACATAACCAGATATCACAGAAATAATCCTAAAGTCCCCCAGGTTCCCCACCAGTTCCATCCTTCTCTATCCCCCTCTAGGCCAAATGCAAGCATAGATTTGGTGTTTATCAAGATTACAATTTATATTTTTGCCACGTAGATATGCATCAGAAACAACCTAAGTCACTGTTCTATTTTTGGGGTTGATTAATGGTGTCTTATTACACGTGTTGTCTAGAACGCACGCATTTCGCTGGATGTGTCTGAGAGCCGCTGGATTCGTGAGATTCACTGCTGGTCTTCGTGAACGTCCCCAAAACAGGCTGCAGCTCCCCACTGGCTGATGGCCTGCTCTCTGCTTCCCTTGCACGTGTGGGTGGGGGATGCCCCTCCCGCCGTGTTCTGAGGGTTGGGATTTGCTGGCTGGGTGTGCCCCTTGCTAGAGTTGGGAGCCAGGGTGCCCAGGCGGGACCCACCTCACAGCCACAGGCGGTGAGACAGCGGGCGGAGGGGTCGGCCTCTTCCCCGGAGACACTGGATGGTTCACGGATGGTCACGGGCCAGGCGACGTGGAGGTCCTGGAGCTCGGCTGGCACTTGGTGCGTGTACGTCGGCCGCTGGCATGTTGTCATTGTCATCGCTCTTGTTCTTATTATAATTGGTGTTTTAGGCAATTTTGGGCTAAGCGTTACAGAAGCCCTTCCTGTCACTGCCAGGCCCCAAATAAATCAAGAGGTTATTTTAGAAGTAAAGAAAGCAAATGTTTCAGAACACTACGAAACCCAAATTCATAGCGACAGCAAAAGGTTTTCTAACCAACCAAACTTTATTTTCTATTCAACAAAATAAGTAGACAACGTATGTTGCTTTTTTTCCAGCATCTGTTTTTAAGGTTTACTCATTTCCTGCTTCAAATCCCCTCCCCTCCGCCAGGGCCCCCTTTCCGGCAGCCCCATGTGAGGAGACAGACAAAGGAGAGATCTCAGGGTGGACAACACTGGCCTTCAGCTCACGCGTTTCTGGTTCAGCGGTGCACGGTGAACGGGCTTCTCCTGATGGCTGACGGCAGCCACACAAGGTAAAAGCAGGCGAACATTCTCAGGACATCATGTAAGATGCCAAAGACGTCGGTTCTTTGTTCGACTCCCTGGATCTGCTGAGCCAGCTGGTGACAACGGAGAAAAGCGTCACACAAAGGCCCAGGGGGGTTCAGCGGCTCCTGCAGGGTGGCCCAGGGGCCCTGGCACCCCCTCCCTGGGCAGCAGTCACCATCTTCGGTTTCGGGGTTCCCTTTCAGAGGTGAGGGCTCCCGTTTCGGGTGATGACACAGACGGCCTTCTTCTTCCAGCGACCAGCGCTGTCCCCAGGCCACGGTGCCTCTCTTGGGCTGGAATCCAGAGGCCTGTAGCAGCCACAGTCTCTGTCCCTGCCGCGTGTTCATGATTCTGGTCCTAGAGGTTGTTGACGACATTCAAGGTGGCTGTTTTTTTCCTTAATTCTAAAGGTTTGCGCAGACACGCGGCGAAAAGCGTGAACTCAACACCCTGCCTTCACTGCAAGTTCTCCTTACTCATGAAAACAGAGAAACACACTTTTACATCTTACACAGGAACGTCCCCCAGCATTGCTCTCATGTAAGGAGACTTAATTAAACCACCAAGGTCCAGCTCCTTTCTGGATTGTAAGAGTACGTGATGCTGTTTGATCCACTAAACATACTCCTTTTATTAAAGTTTGATGCCTTTGGAAATCTACCTGTGGTTTATCGGACGGCTTCAGGATTTCTCTTCCGCAGTTTTGAGTTCGGAGACAGGACTGGATTCTGGAGGTGAGGCTCATACACTGGACCAAACAGAGGACTGGATAGAACACAACCAGGACAAAGCAGGTTCCCATAAGCCACGCCCACCAGAGCCCCGTGGGTTTACGTTGCTGTGGCAACGACAGGTGTTACCACCCCTTCCAAGGCAATGATTCAGCCACCCAAGAGCTACCATCCCTTCTCTGGACGTCTCTGCACGCACTGCCCCTTAATCTAAGTGGGTATAAGCATGGCTGCAGAACTGCCCGAGCCGCTGCTCTCTGCCTGCCGCTAGCCCTGCTCTTCTGGGGCAGTCACGGAGCCGTAACACAGCCGCTTTGATACAGCTGTTTTCTTCCCTCTACCGCCAGCTGGCCCTTGAATTCCTTCCTGGTGAAGCCAAGAACCCTTGCGGGCTAGGCCCCAGTTTGGGGTTCACCTGCCCTGCATCAGCTTCATTCTGATGCCTGGATGTGTGGGTGGATGGATCCTCTTCCTCCTGCTCAGTGCACAGGCACCCTTCAGATCAAAGAACCTCTGCTTTCCTTCATATTTCCTTCCTACTTTGAAAAATCCCTGGTCTTCATTCCAGTGCTTCCCTGCCACACCCTCTCCACAGCCTCTCCACCTGCCCTTCTTGTCTCTCAACTGCTCTGTCAGCTGCTTTTGTGTCTCTGGGTCTTGGTGCTGCTGTGTTCTTCAGTTTTATATTCCAATATCCTATTTTTTTTTTTTTTTGAGAGGGAGTCTTGTGCTGTTGCCCAGGCTGGAGTGCAGTGGCGTGATCTCAGCTCACTGCAAGCTCCTTCATGCCTTTCTGCTGCCTCAGCCTCCAGAGTAGCTGGGACTACAGGAGTCTGCCACCACGCCTGGCTAATTTTTTGTATTTTTAATAGAGACAGGGTTTCACGGTGTAGCCAGGATGGTCTCGATCTCCTGACGTTGTGATCCTCCCACCTTGGCCTCCCAAAGTGCTGGGATTACAGATGAGCCACTGCACCCGGCCATTCCAATTTCCTAATTATATCTTCAATGGCATCTGGTCTACTTTGCTTAGTGGCTATTTTTCATCTTTAAGATCATCAAAGTGGTTTTTAAAATAAGATATAACCTGGATACTGTGAAATCCATGCTTCTTAGTGTACAGCTGGGCAAGTTTTGACAAGTGCATTTCGCCATGCAGTCAACACTACAGCCAAGACAAGAACGGGTCCATTGCCCAGAACCTGTCTCCTCCCATCCCCAGCCCCTGGCAACTGCTGATACATTTTCAGTCCCCATGGTTTTGTCTTGCACCATGTTGTGTAAGTGGAATTATTCAGTAAGAACCTTTGACCACATTGCTTTCATTCAGCATAATGCATTGGGGTTCAGCCTTGCACACCTCAGTGGTTTTCCTTTTTCATGGCTGCATAGTATTCCAGCACATGGCGATACCACAGCTCATTTGCTCACCAGAATATTTGAGTTGTTTCCAGTTTTTAGGGAAAACAAATAAAGCCACTATAAACCCTCATACACTCATAAACAGGTTTTTCTATACCAGTTAGCATTTGACTTGTCAAACACCTAGAACAAGGATGGCTGGGGCATGGAATAAATATGTATATGTAACTGCAAGAAACTGCCAGGCTAGAGTCCCAAATGGCTGAGCCACTTTGGATGCCCACCAGGAACAAGTGAGAGTTCCAGTTGCTGTATCTCCTCTCCACTACTTGGTATTTGGAGATGGTTTTCGTTGGTTGTTGTATTAGTCAGGGTTCTCCAGAAACATAGAATCAACAGGGGTGTGTGTGCATGCGTGTGTGCACACGTGTGTGCACATGTGTGTACACGTCTGTGTAGCAGGCACTGGGAGGGGAGAGACAATTTAAGGAGTTGATTCATGTGACTATGGAAGCCTGGCAAAATCGGATGGCATAGGTCCCCAGACTACGCCTGTGGACTCAAGAAGGAATCTGAAGGCATCTGCTGCAGAATCCTTGTGGCTTGGGGAGCTCAGTCTTTGTTCTTTTGAGGTCTTTGACTGATTGGATGAGTCCACTCAATCCTGGAGCGCTGTCTGCATTACTTAAAGTCCACTGATTTCAATGTCAATCTCATCCAAAAGACACCTTCACAGAAACATCCGGAATAATGTTTGACTAAATATTTGAGCGTGGTGGCCCAGTCAAGTTGACACATAAAATGAACCATCACAGTTTTGTTCTCTTTTTCCTCTTAGCTGCACTAACAGATGTGTGGAGGTGTCTTGTTGTGGTTTTAATGTACATTTCCCTGATGGATGACAACGTGGGGCAAATTTTCATGTGCTGTATGTTCTTTGGTGAAGTGCCATCTTAAAAACTGGGCTGTTTGCTTTGCAAATATTTTCTCCTAGTTTGCAGCTTGTCTTGTAATTCTCCTGTCTTTTAAGAGTAGAAGTTCTCAATTTAAAGTGCAAGTAATGCATTTTTTTGTTTATAGATCATGTTTTTGGTGTCAGATTAAAGAAATCTTTGCCTAACCAAAGATCATAAAGATATTCATCTTGCCGGGTGCAGTGGCTCACGCCTGTAATCCCAGAACTGTGGGAGGCCGAGGCGGGTGGATTGTGAGGTCAGGAGATCGAGACCATCCTGGCTAACACGGTGAAACCCCGTCTCTACTCATCTCTACTAAAAATTAAAAAAAATTAGCCAGGCATGGTGGCGGGCGCCTGTAGTCCCAGCTACTTGGGAGGCTGAGGCAGGAGAACAGCTGGAACCTGGGAGGCGGAGCTTACAATGAGCTGAGATTGCACCACTGCACTCCAGCCTGGGCAACAGGGCAAGATTCTGTCTCAAAAAAAAAAAAAAAAAAAAAAAAAAAAAAAGATATTCATCTATGTTTTCGTCTACAAGCTTTATAGTTTTATGTTTTACATTTAGGTCTATGATGCATTTTGAGTTAATTTTTGTTTATTTATTTACTTTTGAGACAGGGTATCACTCCATCTCCCAAGCTGGAGTGCAGTGGCTCAATCTTGACTCACTGCAACCTCCACCTCTCAGGTTCAAATGATTCTCCTGCCTCAGCCTCCCATGTAGCTGTGATTACAGGCACACACCACTGTACCCAGCTAATTTTTGTATTTTTAGTAGAGATGGGGTTTCACTATGTTGGCCAGGCTGGTCTCGAACTCCTGACCTCAAATGATCGGCCCACCTTGGCCTCCCTAAGGGTGGGGATTACAGGCATGAGCTGCTGCTCCCACCCTACCCCAAACGTTTTCATCATCCCCAACATAAGCTCTGTGCATGTTAAAGAACAAAGCCTCCCTCCCTTCTCCTCCAGGCCCCCATAACTGGAGGTCCACTTTCTGTCTCTATGAATTTGACTACTCCGGGGACCTCAAACTAGTGGAACCACACAGCATTTATCCTTTTGTGTCAGGCTTATTCCACTAAGCGTGATGTTTTCAAGTCCATCCGTGTTGTAGCACATATCAAAATTTCACCCTTTTTTTGGGGTGAATCATTTAGCTCTTAGAAAAACAATTGGTGAAGATCTTCATGACGTTGGATTTGACAAATCCATGAATGTGTATGACAGCGAAAGTACAGGCAATAAAGATAAATCGGTAAACTGGACTTCATTAAAATTAAGAACTTTTGTGCACGAAAGGACACCGTGAAGAAAACCCGTGGAATGGGAGAATGGGAGACAGTATTCGCAAGTCGTTTATCTGACAGGGAATCAGCAACTTTATTTTAAGGCATCAGGTTTTGGTCCAACTGCTCCACAAAGTTTATCTGATCACGAGTGGATTCCTTTTCCACTTGTGGACTTGGGTGGCCGCCTTTCTTTAGATTTCCATGGGCGTCTTACAATTTGGGTGCACAGGCTCACTTAGTGGAAGAGTCTTGGTTCTTCCTGTTCTCTGTCTCCCTTGCTCTCCGGTTCCGGCCCTCTCTGTAGTGGGCTGTGTTTTCCAGAGGTGGCTGCATGACTCTGTGATCCCACCTGTTCTTCGCACTCTCATGTAAGGGGGATTATGTCGTCTGGAGCCTCTACAAGCTGCTTTTCACACAGTTGGGATTCACCGAGACCATGGCATACATTCGTGGTTTGTTCCTTTTTGTTGCAGAGCCGTAACCCACAGCGTGGATGTACCACAGTTTATTTAACCGTTCACCTTTTGACGGACATCTGGCTTGCTTCCAGTTCGGGGCTATTAGACAGAAAGCTGCTATAAACGTTAATTAGCAGGGTTTTGTGTGACCATAACCGGGGTTGCACTCTGGGAATAGATGGTTACCAGTGTAACTTCTGGATCATGGTGGCTACATGGTCAGGTTTTAAAGAAACTCAAACTGTTTTGGAGAGGGGCTGTACCATTTTACCTTTCCTCGTTCCTGCATATTTAGTTTTGACATCTGATTAAGGGGACAATACAGAGTCACTGAGTGTGTTCGAGCCTGAGTGTGACTCGGATCCCGAACGAGGCCAGGCAGCCATAGTGCCCACCCCAGAAGAGGGAGTTGCACGTGCCCACCCCCATGTGCCAGGTTTCTCCTCCAAGGGGGACCCCCGGGGCGCTGAGCCCGCCTGCAGACGTGGCTTTACCAAGGGCAGCGACAGTTCCAGGCACCCCTGGGGCCAACTGGGTGCAAGCAGTATAAGTCACCTCATATTTTAACAAGTTCATTCATTCATTTATTTTTTATAGAGACGGCGGTCTCACTCTGTGGCTGAGGCTGGTCTCTAACTCCTGGCTTCAAGCGATCCTCCCACATCAGGCTCCCACAGAGCTGGGGTTTCAAGTATGAGTCCCCATGCCCCGCCGTCTGGGTCGTTTCAGAGCTGAAGGTGCTGCTGTGAAGGCGACATTTCCTGGAAGAAGACTGTGTCTATCCAGGGCTTTCTGGCCTCAGACCGACTCACAGACATGGCTCTCGGTCAGAATTCTGCAGATTATTCCTGGAAATACTATTCAGTCTCATGCCTACCGTGAAACAAAGCCCCCTACTCCCGTAGGATCCCGCCTCTCTACTTTTCTGCAGAATTTCCTAACCCGGATGGCTTCTCTTCTCTTCCCTCTGCGTGCACCTAAAACGGAGCTTCGGCCCAGAGGGGACCCGTGAAGCGGCGACTCTGCGATGGGGAGTCCACCTCTCTCGGGGCCCCGGCGGGGACTCACTTCCAGGCACTGAGAAACCGCGGGGCGGGAGCACCCGGCGCTGCAGAAAGCGCTGGGACCCGCGTTTCTGGCTTAGCTGACCCACTGACCAAGGCCAGGAGACAGCCGCCGGGCACCACGGATTTGGCCTGGACCCCCGGTCGCTCTGGGGTGGAGAGCAGCGGACAGCGCAGGTGGCGGAGGGGGCCACAGTCCTGGTCTCCGACGCCGACTCCAGGCTGTGCTCTCTGCTGAGACCCAAGTGTCCACCGGGGGATCCCGGCGCCCGGAAAGCACCACCGAGTCTCAGGCGCCCCCAGGGCGCACGAGAATGGGGCGCACGAGACCGGGGCGCACGGGACCGGGGTGCACGGGACCGGGGCGCACGAGACCGGGGCGCACGGGACCGGGGTGCACGGGACCAGGGCGCTCCGAAGAGACTTCCGTCAGTGCAGGGAGGCTGCGAGGACACCCCAGGCTACCTCCAGGGACGGGGACGGAGCGAGCCCTGCCCTGAGCTCCCCGGGAAAGGAGCGGGGGCCGCCCCGCCCGTCGGACCACCCAGCGCGCCGCCTCCTCCTCCCTCCCCCCGCAGAGGTCAGAGGGTCACCGAGACGCCCAGCTCCGCTCCCCTCGGCCGCTTTACGGGTGGCTGGGGCCTCCCCCGCGCCGGGATTGGATGCGAGAGGACGGGGTGGGGGAAGGCGGGGGACCCCAGAAACCCAGGTTCCGGCTCCGGCGGAGAAAAGCCCACAGTGCAGTAGCTGCTGGGCCGCGTGGAGACGGCTCTGCGCGAAGCCGGCGGACTGCGCGGAGGAGGCGGCAGCTGCAGCCGGGGCGCACCAGGATGTTTGACAGCTCGCAGTATCCCTACAACTGCTTCAATTACGACGCCGACGACTACCCCGCCGGCAGCTCCGACGAAGACAAGAGGCTCACGCGGCCCGCGTACAGGTGACTGCGGGGGTAGCCGCGGGGGTTTGGGGAACAGGGACCCCCCCCTGCAGGGGTCCCAGGTAGCCGGGACCTGCCTGGGACGAAGGAAGAATGAGGGGGCTTTCTTCTCTCCGACGGAGCTCAGAGAAAGGAGGCATTTGTCCCTACTTTGGGGAGAGCCAGGGAACGTTCTTGGCTTCCCGGGGAGGGACCTTTCCAGCCCGGGGAAGAGCTTCTGGGGTCTGGGTGGCGCCGGGGGCCGCGAGCTGCGGGGGACACTTTCCCCAACACCGCCTCACTCCTCCGCCTCTGCGCCCTACGGCGCCCTGCGGAACGGGGAGAAGGACGCGCTGTGGGGAGGGCTGCCCCGCGGAGACCCCGCCTGACCCCCGGGCTCCGCAGCTACATCGCCTTGATCGCCATGGCCATTCAGCAGAGCCCCGCGGGGAGGGTGACCCTGTCCGGCATCTACGACTTCATCATGCGCAAGTTCCCCTATTACCGCGCCAACCAGCGCGCCTGGCAGAACTCCATCCGCCACAACCTGTCCCTCAACAGCTGCTTCGTCAAGGTGAGCGCCGCCCCCGACAGGCCCCGGGTGTCCCCGCGTGGCGACCCCTGCACCAGGGCCTCGGTGACGGGGAAAGGAGGGCACCGCTGCAGCTGCGGGGAGGTCCGTCCTCAGCCCACGGGGCCGCCTCCACCTGCGCAGTGCGCCACCCTCGCCCGGGTCCAGGGCGCCCCGAGGGGACAAGGCGGGCCGGCGAGCAGCCCAGCGGAGCCGCTCCCAGCCCCTCCCTCCACGCGCGCAGGTGCCGCGGTCCGAGGGCCACGAGAAGGGCAAAGGCAACTACTGGACGTTCGCGGGCGGCTGCGAGTCGCTGCTGGACCTCTTCGAGAACGGCAACTACCGGCGGCGGCGGCGGCGGCGCGGGCCCAAGCGCGAGGGGCTGAGGGGTCCGCGTGCCGGGGGCGCCCAGGGGCCCCCGGGTCCGCCCGAGCCGGCCGCCGGGCAGGGGTCCCTGGCACCGGACAGCGCTGGTGAGGGCGCCCCGGGACGGGACCCCCATGCCAGCCCCGCCAGCCCCGCCCCCCAGGGAAAGGAGCACCCCCGGGACCTCAAGTTCAGCATCGACTACATCCTGTCCTCCCCAGACCCCTTCCCCGGACTCAAGCCGCCCTGCCTCGCACAGGAGGGCAGATATACGCGGCTGGAGAACGTGGGCCTCCACTTTTGGACAATGTGATGTGGGGCCACCCGGGAGGCCCCTGCAGTTCAGTCTGGGGTCTTCCCCAGACCCTCCCTGGAAAGATGAGTCCAGCCTTACCTTGAGTCAGGAAGCCAGAGTTCGGCAAATCCTACGATTTCTCCTGCAGACTGAAGGTCAGGTGCCACGCTAGGCCTGGATTGGGAGGACAGGCGGAGGTGGTGCTCCTTAAAGGTACAGACTGTGAGGCTGTGACTTTACCTGTTCGGAAAACAGTTGTCTTACAGGGAAAACCCCACTGGGTTCCAGTTTTACCTGAGGGTTTGCTCTGGACTGGCCTAGTGCTCTTGCTCTGAGGAATAAACACAGGTTCATGTTCCCTAGAGTCGGGAAACATTTCATTCCTTGGTCACTTGAGGGTGAGCTTTCTAGACAGCCACATCCCAAAAGCCACAAGTGCCCAGTGTGCGGTCAGTGGGCTGGTTGACGTCGTCCCCGTGGTTAAAATAATAGTGGTAAGGCACAAACCGTGAAGAGGGATGGCAATTGGCCCCATGAATTAGTCACCCCGAGGCTTATGATGGTATCCGTGCTAGGGGTGACATGATCGGAAGTGACAAACGTATCTTGTTGGGTCAGCCGAGTATTTTGGTGACAGTTTAAGAAATCAGTTGTGCTTTTTACACCACAAGGGAGAAAGGCAAGGTGGGAAGGTGGGGCCCAAATTTGGGATGATACTGGGGCAAAGTTCAAATTTCTTGATTCTTCTGAGCAGGCAGTAAGCCCTGATTCAGGCACCTTCTGTCAACTGGTTTCCCAAAAAATCAGGTGCTCAAGAGAGCAGGCTGTGGATAAAATTCCTGCAACACCTCACAGGGCACGGTCACAAGCATCTGAGGTGGGCGCACTCCACTTGAAATGTAAATGATTTAATTACTGTGTAGAGATGGGCATTCTGAAAAACACAGTTATGCGCAGTGAAGCTATTTGACCAGCCTTATCGTTTTTCACCAGTCCATTTTTGCAGAGTTAATTGCTTTCAGTGACTTAATTGGAACTTTAGTATGGATTACACCTAATCCGATTCGCTGGGTGACAACGATTGGCTAATTTTGTGAACAGCAAAAACGCACCCAACGAGGCTGGCTGTCTGGTTTGGGAATTACATAGTCTTGCTTTATCGGACCCTTAAAAACAGGGACTGGGCGGCCGTGAAGGTAGGCGGGCTGCAGAGACAGATCAGAACATGCAAAAGATGCTTGGCCCTGGCTTCATCTCTGTTCGGAAAAATCCAAGCATTCCCCCACTCACCTGCCCTGTAAATAGATTTGATGTGTTTGGTTCATTGTTTTGAGAAGAGGGAGGAAGGCCATTGCTGACAGATGCTGTGAACGCCTGGCCCCGTGGAGATACGCCCACTCCCCAGGCTCCTGGCTCAGACAACCGCAGCCTCTGCCTACAAGGGCACCCTTCGCCCAGGGAGAAGGAGCCGGAGCCCAGCTTCAAATGCCTGTTCCTGGAAGTGGAAATGAGGCTTGCAATGTGGACACCTCTCCTTTGCAAATGTCAGCTTCTGGTTTCCAGAACTCTCTGCTGGGAGAGCAGCCAGCATTTCCGGCGCTCCCACCGCCCACCAGGTGTAGGATCCCAGGAGATGGGTGCTGCGGCTCTCATGCTCGTTTCACGGATGGGACCGTGCATCGCAGGCATGCAGCTCCAGTTTGGCTCCTCACCCTCTCCATGCTGGCTTGTACAGGCTATAAGCATGGTGTGTACACGTGTGTGTGCGTGTGTATTGTGGTGTGTGCCCTGTGTCTGTCTGCACTCTTGTTATTTATATCCCTTTGCTGGTTGTGCTAAAAGCCTAGATTTAAATCATACAAGATGTAATTTAGACGGTCATAAGAGGCAGATGCTCCCATACGTAAGTATATGGCAAAGAAAGTATCCGAAGATATATTTTTCTGCTGCCGACAGAGGAAATAAAATTTACATTTTATCTTTTGAGTTCCTGCACTTTGTTCTGGTAAGCAAAGCCTGACTTGAAACAACAACAAAACCCCTTTTCCTAAACAGGACGCTCCTGGGGGGGGCCTCAGAATAAGTCAAGGTCTTTATAGCTTATCCCCTCTGAGAATGTATTTGTGGCCAAATGCAGACTCTATGCCCGGGAGAGGCAAGGGCGGCACTGGGGGAAATCTGTGTATGATGAGGTGTAGCATTTGTTTTGCAAAGGGTATCAATCATATTTTTAAAAGCAAAGGGACATTTTCAATTTGCCAGTGTGTGATACCCTGCAACTTCAGAAAGGTTCCCAGCCCTTAGAGTGAATGGCATTTAATATAACAGGGTGAGGGCTGGCTGTGACCTACTCAAATGTCGCCGCCACCACGCAGACTTGCCCCACACAATTATAATTAAATACTTTATGCCTTTCTTGCAAATCCGCTGATTGATCATCGATATGTACATTACCACCTCATTACCCCCGAGCAGATGTCTGCCACACGCAGGTTACGGATCACCAGGCTTCCATTAACAAAGCAGGGAGGTGCTGCTGGGCGGACGTTCAGCAGCGTGCAAATGACTGTGTGCAAATGACTGTGCTTGGGACGAAAGTTCCCAGGCTGGGTGGCACCTGGGCCCTGACCTCCTTTTCCCGAGACTTCAGGGCACCCCTTCTCGCAGAAGCTGGGCAGAGGCTCCTCCACCAAATGTCACAGGAGTGAGGGGATGGCCCATGGTAGCTCCTGGAGGATGGAGAATCCCAGGAATCCCACATTTATCCCTCCCTCCCACAGATGGAAGCGGGAGAGCGGCGGATTTGAGAGCAACCACCAGGTCCCTGAGTGCAAACTGACCACAGATGAGACCCTCCCCAGCACTGCTGACTGGTTGGGCCTAGTGTAGCAGCACCCCTCCAGAGAGGCCTCCTTGGCTGACACCTGCCCTTTGCACCCAGCTGAAGTAGGACTCTTGGAATCTGCTGTCCATTGGCCCCTGGTCTGCCTCCTGGGGAAGAAGAGAAAAGCCTTTTCTTCAAATTCCTTCCGTCCTTGATTGAGCAGGGTGGGAGCTGTTTGTTTATTCACTAGCAAACATTCGTGAGCCCTGAGCTAGGAGTTGGGGCACAACCATGAACCCAAGAGGCCTAGACTGCAGCCCCACAGCACATGCGTGAAGTAGACAGACAGCTCCGCGTGTGTGCAGAGCCCTGCACCGGGATGTGTCAGGAAGGGAGCCCACAAGGCGCTGAGCAGAGGATGAGTGCTTAAGTGCATGGCCAGGCCAGGCTCTCAGGAGCCGAGGCCGTGACGGTGACAGTGAGCTGGAACAACAAGCTAGGAGGAAAGTGCCTTCTAGGTAGGGGGGCAACCTGTGCCAAGCCCTGTGCCGGGGGACCAGAGGTCAGTGTGACTGGAGGGAGGTGCAGCCAGGGAGCCACGCACGGGAAGACCCCAACCACACCCACCAGCCCCCACATCCGGGCCAGACTTACCATCTCTTTAGCCTTTGAAATGCAGCTCCTGCATCCAGCTCCTGCATCCACCTCCATTTGTCCCTGTTCTTTCTGATATATGGAACACCTGCACAGCTCAGAAGGACAGTCACCTCCCATGGTCTGGGTGTTTGGCCTTGGTTAATGTAGCCTCAGCATGCACCACACACTACTCTTGCTCCTGTCCCCAAGCGTTTCTTCCTGGCCAGTTCCATCCTGTGCTCATAGAAGGTGAGGATGGTGTACAGAGGGTGGGGGTCTCCGTGAGCCCCCTCCTCAGTGTCGCCCAGCCAGGACAGCTGCCCTGAAGGTCTGCAGTGGCACTGGCTTCCCTGGGACAGAGGAGCACTGGGCTGGGAGTCGTGCCTCTGTGGGTCCACAGCAGGGTCTTCTGCCCACTGGAGTCCGAGGCTCCTCGCCCGTGGCATGGGCTGTGCACAGCACCACCCAGGGCTTAGGCGAGAGGCTGTCAGCTGGACCCATGGGCCCTGGCCCAGCTCTGCTCCCATCTCACGCCCCTGTGCATCTGCCTGGCCCTGGGACACAGAGAGGGAAAGGACCAGCTCCCTGGGGTATAAAGGGCTGAGCTGGGCGTCCCCGTGGAACCTGGCTCCCCGCAGTCCCCAGGCCAAGGGGCCTCTCTGGGCACCTCCCTACCAGGAAGCAGGCCCTGGACTCCCTGCCTCTTTCCCTGGGACCCTGTGGTCTGCCCCAGGCACTCTCAGCTTCCTCATGGCCACCTCCTATCCGACTGGCAGGCCGGGGACAAAAACTTCCTCAGGATGACACCAGGGCAGTGAGGGGCCAGTGAGGGGCCAGAGGACACAGCCCTCAGTGGGCTGGGATTGGCACAAGGACACAGCTGGGCGTTTCCCGCCTGGATTCTTCTGAGCGGCCTCCACTGGCCTCCACGCAGGGGTCGGGTGGCCCCCTCCTCTGTCTTGGTTTCTTCTGTGGTTCTGACCGGATTTGGGGAACAAGGGTGCCCCCACTCCCACCACCCCAGGCTGTGACAGGGCTGGGCTCTTGAAATTCCTCAGTTCTAACCTTCCGGTTCCCAGCCCTGCCCCAGGGCCAGGCCAAGTCCATCTCCATGCTGAGGGCCTCGGAGTCTCTCCGTGTGCACTTTCCAGAGGAGGAACCCAAACAAGCCGTTTCTCACCAAAATGTGAAACTCAAAACAAGCACAGGGCCTGCCTGAGGCTGCTGGCGGCCTGGGGACTGAGGGTCCGACTTTGCCCCCTCCTGGCACCGCCTGACCACCCCTACAGCCCCCAGGCTCCCCTTGGCCCCGCCAGGTCCCACCTTGCACTCCCACATCCCTCTCCCAGGTCCTGCCCAGCCCCTCCTGTGCCCTCAGCCCTGCCTGGTCCTCCTGACCCCTCTGGCTCCCTTTGGTCCCTCCTGGCACCCCCTGGTCCTCCTGGGTCTTTTCTGCCTCCCAGCCCCTCCCATTCTCCCCCCAACCCCTCTCTACCCCCAACTCTTACTGGCCCTGTAGCACCCCCAGGTTCCCAGGCCGCTTCTGGACCCCCGGCCCTTCCAGGCTTCTCCTCTGACCCTTGAACTCCCCAACTCTCCTGGCTCCCCAAGCCCCTCCTGGCCCTGCCTGGTCCCTCCTGCCCCCCAGCCCTCCCCATCCTCCCCCAGCACAGCTGGCCCCCGGCTGCCAGGAGTCTGGGGAACACCAGCGGCTTCCTCAAACAGGAGACTGTGCTTTACACTCAGGCCACTGCACCTGAAACAGCTGCACGTGTCCAGTGCCTCAGGCCATCCTGGGACTAGACTGAGAGTCTTATTGACAAAGCTCTGCTAAAGATGGGACTCAGAGGGGCAAGGTTTTGAGAGTCTTTGGTCAGGCTGAGGTCCCACAGTGAGCGTCTACCCAGAATGCCTGTCCCAGCGTGGATGATGGGACACGGGGCTGCGGGGTGGACGGAGAGGTGCTGGGAGGGAGTGGACGCGTGGATGATGGGACGCGGGGATGCGGGGTGGACGGAGAGGTGCTGGGAGGGAGTGGACGCGTGGATGATGGGACTTGGGGCTGCGGGGTGGAGGGAGAAAGTGCTGGGAGGGAGTGGACGCGTGGATGATGGGACCAGGGGCTGCGGGGTGGAGGGAGGAGGTGTGGCAGAGAGTGAACGCGTGGATGATAAGACAGGGGGCTGCCGGGCTGCAGGAGGAGGTGCTGGGAGGGAGTGGGAGCGTGGATGATGGGACGCGGGGCTGCAGGGTGGACGGAGGAAGTGCTGGGAGGCAGTGGACGGAGCACATTCAATCTTCAGAATTCCTACACGTGGGTCACTTCCTCTCCTGCACACAGTAGGCGCCCTGCACACAGATGATGAATAGATTCACGGGGTCCGAGGAGGAAGCTTCTTTAAGGGGAGGAGATGGATGGGGAAGTTATATCGTTCACAACGACTCTGCCACATCCCAGCAAACCCAGGCCCAGTGTCCCCAGGGTCAGCCCAGGAGAGCATCCGAATCCTGGTAGAAACAGGGGCTGGTGTTTGCCGAGGGCTCTCCATGTTCTGGGCACGGTTCTGAGAACACTCACCCCCCAGGACCCCATGGAGACAGTAACACTCATCCCCCAGGGCACCGGTGAGGCCTGGAGAGGGTCACGTGCCTGGTCAGTGTGCGGAGGGGTCTGAGCTCAGAGGTCAGCAAATTGTCTGGAGTGACCCACAGGGTCAGTGTCGGGGCCCTGAGAGTGGCCGACGGCATTTGGAGGAGGGGAGACAGGTCTTCCAAGCCCAGGTGCAGGTCCAAGGGCCCAGGGTCTCCACACACCCAAGCCTCCGGGGCGTGCCGCCACCTCGCAGGGCCCCCAGCTCTCCCCTCTGAAAGGGAACGATGTAATGACAGTCCAAGAGAGAACGGAGGTGCCGTCAGCTGCAGTGTAAGGCTCGGGGCTGTGGGTGGTGGACCTCTTGGCGGGATGCTAGGGGCCCCACTCTCATCTCCTCGGAGGTGCAGTTCCCACTCCAGCAGGTGCAGAGGGAACCTCAGTCCAAGTTGATACGTAAAGAAGCTCGGTTCTCATAGATCTGCTCTCCCACAGGGATCTCACCCTCCCGCCAGCCCCAGCAGCCCTGTAAGAAGAGCATGGGGCAGACTCCACAGCTCCATGACCCAGAGCAGGAAACTGAGGCTCAGAGGGGCCTCTCAGAGCTTGCTGGGGTAGAGGCCAGACTTGCCTGATCCCAGGAGCCCAGGATGCCCGGCCGAGGGCAGCATGACATCCTCTAACCTGGAAGTTAACGGGCACAGGATTGAGGCCTCCTCCATCCCTTAGCTGTGATTCTGTTCAACTCCTGAGCAAGTGTCAGAGATGGTGGGAACATTCTGGATCCCAGGGGTCCTGCATCGGGGTGGGGCCGCCACTCCACACACAGCCTGGCCTCCCCCAGCTCTGGAATGTGGCTGGCCAGGACTCACTGCTGCGAGGCGCTTCTGGGGGGACACCCCTCCCATTTCCACCAAGAGGGGCCTGGTGTGCCGCGCTTGCCGTAATTACAAAAGAAACCCAGGAAAGGGGAAGTGCACACAACCTATTACCTGTAATTTGATTTTGCTATTCAGCCAAATTAACAACCTATAAACATTTGCAAAATTACATGTTTTCATCCTGTGAAAAATACCAAGTGCCTCTTATGCAAATGTGCCGGGTCCTCGCGCTCTGCCGTGCCGGAGAACGGCTCCTCAGAACCCAGCGCGGGGCTTGTCAAGCCAGGCCGTGCATCATGGATTGCAAATTAACAGGCCTCACATGCTTGTGTACAATTACATTCCCACCAGCTTTAGGCAACTGTAGACCCAGATTCCAAATAAGATGTGAGTTCACTCAACTGAAACTCGTGGTATTAGATTTATAATAAACAAAGGGAGGTCACACGGCGATGCCATTTTTTTTAAAAGAAAAGGAAATTGAATGACAGCCCCCTGAACTTGGTTCAACTTCCCCTCTGCGTCAGAGCGACTTCAGCGCACACCACACACTACACCTGCTCTATATGGGTTTGCAGTGGTACCCCGGTGGACCCGGTGTCAAGCGAGACATGTTCGGCTTCCCCTGCACTCTGTGTGGAGTGAGGCAACAGAGGAGTATGGAGCCTTCGCCAGCCAATGGAGGCACCACAGCCGGCACACCTGATGCCTGCCCACTGCACCCTCCCAGGCACCTGCCCCGAGCCAGGGCCGAGTGGACCTTGAGGTGTCTGCACTGGTGGCTTCCAACATCCACACTGCTCGCCAAGGAAACCCATCCAACCCTTTGGGACCAGCTAACAGGTCCTTCCACGCCCCCCAGCAAGCCTATGTCCAGAAACTCACCCACAATTGCTAATTCTCACCCAGGGACACCACCTCTGGATCCTCCAACTAAACTCAGCTCCTGCAAAGTGAGGTCAGGTAGCAAGAAACGCTGCATTCTTCGTTCCCGAGTTTGGGGTAGGAAGAAGAGAGAGTTTGGACCAGCCCCCTCTTAAGACAGTTACCTGAATCAATTTGGTTCCAGAGAGCGAGAAAAATCTGCCCACTCGTGCAATTCATTGCTTAACGTCTGTTAACAGATATGATGCTGCTTCACAGGTTAGCGTGGAGCCACAGGCCCTTCCTTCTGTGCAACGCCGCTCCATCCTGGGGCCGCGTACAGGGCTGGACAAACAGCAACGGACATGGTCAGAGTGACGCCTGCAAGGGCCCTGCCGCATGAGGGCACCATGTGCAGTTCTGAGGCTCCTCACGCTCTCTCGATAGGTGCTTTTGGCCACCAGTAACAGAAATCCTGGGCGATGACAGCGTCGACAAACACAGGAATGGCTTAGCTCCCCCAGCAAGAAGTCTGGGGTGGGGCATACGGCTCCTTCCTGGGGCAGTTTAATGTCTGAACCCAAGAGAAGGGATGAGGGCAGCCCCAGCCACAGATCCTGGGCCTTGTCCACACAGGGAAGGCCAGCTGCTTTAGCCAGAGAAAGACGGCACAGGAGAAAAGGCTGGTGTATGTGGGGGAGAGGAAGAGGGGAGATGGGTTGCCCCCCTCAAAGACACTGCATCTGGGCCGAGGGCTCGGACAAGTCAGGGCCTTGAGGAAGTTCTGTGAACCATTTTGCCCACAGCCTCCTTTGTTTCTAGTGCCCAGGGAAGGTGCATCCAGGCAGCAGAAGCCAGCATGCCGCAGGCTGGTGAGCCCGTTGATGGGAAGTTCTGGTGTTGAAAGTGAATCTTGTGTATCATCCCGGGTGAGGTTCTGCAGAGGAGACTCCCAACAGCCGTCACCTTATCACCCTGGGAGGGTGCAGGGCAGAGAACACTCTCCTCTATCACCCTGGGAGGGTGCAGAGCAGAGAACACTCTCCTCTGACAAATGGGGAAACTGAGGCTTGAGAGGACCCACAGCTTTAAAGCAGCCAAACCCAGGAATAAATCCAGCCCTTCAGATTCCCACCCCAGGCTGTTTCAGACAGAGGAGGAAGAAATGGTTTATTTCACCCAGTTCTCCCGCTTGTCCCTAGAGTCAGCAGGTCCCCTCCCTGGTGTCCTGAAGCCTCCTTGCACCTGAGGCTGACCAAGTGCAGATGTGCCTGGCTGTCTACTGGGCCTGCCTTCATAGGCCTGAGATGCAAAGACAGAACATCACATGGACATGCACACACATGAACACACACGCATGTACATAGACATATGTGCACACACATGAACACATGTGCATGTGCATATACATATATGCACACACATGAACACACGCTTGTACATAGACATATATACACACATGTACATAGACATATGTGCACACACATGCACACCAACATAGGCACACACACGTGAACATGCATGCACGTACACAGACATATCCACACACATGCACATGCATGCACACTAACATAGGCACACACACATACATGTGTGAGCACACAAACATGTACATAGACATGCATGCACCTGCACATGTGCACACTAACATAGGCACACACACGTGAACATGCATGCATATACACAGACATATCCACATACACACATACGCACACACGCCTGTATGCTCAAGCACACACACATATAGCCACACACATGTGCATGCACAATGCACAGCATGTGAAATGCCCATGGCTATGCTTGGGCACAGTGAGAATGTTCCTCTCTCTGTCTACAGGATGGGAGAGAAAATGGGTCCTGCTGAGCTGAGACTGCTGGCTCCATCTGACCTGCCACGGTCACGCTTCCATGCCCTCACACACGTGGTTTCCTCCCTCTGCAATGCCTTTTTCATCTTTGTAGCCTCGTAAAAACCCACTTGGCTTTCAAGGCCTGGTGCAAAATGTCCTCCTCTGCCTAGCCCCCAGGCAGAGCCGTTTGGGTGCACACTCCCAGGCCGAGAGGTGAGGAGGCATCTCATAGTTAACGGACACATCTCATCTCCTCCCCGTGTCACAGATGAGGAAACTGAGGCACAGAGACCTGCCTAGGGCCGTGTGGTTTGAGGTGGGGTAAGGATTTGCACAAGTCATGCTGGTTCCAGGGTCCCTGCCGCACACCTGAAGGAGGCTGGAGGTCCTCACGCTTGTACCCCTAGCCCCGCCTCCCGAGGCTCCCGTGCCTCCCGGCTTCCCGGCCTGCAGTTGACCCCACACACAGTAGGTGCTGCGATGTGTTTCTTGGCCATGCTCCTGCCTCCTGTAAAGCGTTGGCTCACAGAGCAGGCACGTATGTGGCTCAGCCATCCCAAACACAGAGACGAGGAGCCACGTGTGTCTGCCGTTTCTGAAAAGCTGGGAACAATTTCTGAAAAGCTGGGAACAATTTTTCCCACTGTTTTCTTTGTGGAGGAACTGATTCGGCCAGATGTGGGCCAGGAAAACCCTGGCTCGAGGTGTCTCCCTCAGCACGGAGGAGGCTGGCAGCTCGGTCCCAGAAACCTCAGGCTTCCCTGCTCGCAAGGGGCGCACGCCTCCCCTCCGTGGCGAGGGGTCTGGGCCCGGGTGGATGGGGGGACCCCGGGCTATGCTGGGCCTGGCCTGAGGATCCTGGGATCCCCAAGGGTGTCTGCCCAGCTGGGCCTGGGAGATACACTCTCTCTGCCTGTGACTTCTGGGGCCTGCCTGGGCCACAGCTTCCCTGTGTCAGCACTGTGCGCTGGGGAGCCTGCTATCCTGGGCCTGAGCTGGGTGACCCCATGGGCCTCCAGAAGCAACAGCCCTCCCAGGCTCAGTCCTCAGCGCCCGGCAGCATTTTCAGCCTTCAGCACAGCTCCCTGAAAGGTTGGGTAGGTGGATTTGGTCCCTTTCTGTAGATGGGGGGACTCAGGCCTGCAGCAGACAGGTTCTGTGACCCCCCAGTGGCCCAGGGTCAGGTATGGCCTCCTGCCGGCCGTGGACCCAACGGCCATCCGTCCCAGGGTCAGGTGTGGCCTCCTGCCGGCCACGGACCAGGCACAGCGGGGCTAGGAGCCGCTGGAGTCTTTCTTTTTTTTTTTTTGAGACGGAGTCTCGCTCTGTCCCCCAGGCTGGAGTGCAGTGGCCGGATCTCAGCTCACTGCAAGCTCCACCTCCCGGGTTCACGCCATTCTCCTGCCTCAGCCTCCCGAGTAGCTGGGACTACAGGCGCCCGCCACCTCGCCCGGCTAATTTTTGTATTTTTTTAGTAGAGACGGGGTTTCACGTGTTAGCCAGGATGGTCTCGATCTCCTGACCTCGTGATCCACCCACCTCGGCCTCCCAAAGTGCTGGGATTACAGGCTTGAGCCACCGCGCCCGGCCAGCCGCTGGAGTCTTTCTGTCCACACTGGTTTGCTTCAACAGGGCTAAGGGAGGTTTTCACTTTGGTCCTGTCATGCCTGGGCCGTGGGAGCCTCTTGCTGGGAGCATGAGGACAGAGAGGGTCCTGTCTGTAACCATCCATTTAGAGTCACCTTTCATGGGGTTTCCTCTAGGAAGTGGCCCCTGCCCGCTGGTTAGGGTGGGGGTGACCTCCTTCATCCTGGTGTTTTTTTTTTTTGAGACGGAGTCTCACTCTGTCGCTCAGGCTGGAGTGCAGTGGCTCGATCTCGGCTCACTGCAAGCTCCACCTCCCAAGTTCACGCCATTCTCCTGCCTCAGCCTCCCGTGTAGCTGGGACTACAGGTGCCCACCACTGCACCTGGCTAATTTTTTGTGTTTTTAGTAGAGACGGGGTTTCACCGTGTTAGCCAGGATTTTTTTTTTTTTTTTTTTTTTTTTTTTTTAGACAAGGTTTGGCTCTGTCACCCAGGCTGGAATGCAATGGCGTGATCTTGGCTCTCTGCCACCTCCACCTCCCAGGCTCAAGCAATCCTCCCACCTCAGCCTCCCCAGAAGCTGAGACGACAGGTGTGCACCACCATGCCTGGATAATTTTTGTGTTTTTTATAGAGATGGGGTTTCACTTTGTTGCACAGGCTGGTCTTTTGAACTCCTGAGCTCAAATGATCTGCCCTCCTCCCAAAGTGCTAGGGTTACAGGCATGAGAGCCACCACACCTGGCCCACTATCAACCTTGAGTGGACCCCTGACCCAGGCCTCACCAGCTGACCCCTTCCCCTCGGCCGCAGAGACTGGGGTGGAGGCATCACATGACCCAAACGCAAGGAATGGACCCCAGCCCTGGGCTTCTGCTGGAATGGATGGGGAGGGAGGGTCCACACAGTGGAATGTGGTCTGGGACTGTCGGTGCCACCTGCAGCCATCCAGGGAAAGCCTGTGGGAGGATGGACTCCACAGCAGAATGCAGAACCAAAAGGCAGGAGAGGCAGGTTCCTGAGGGCTTGTTTCCAGCACCTGGATCCAGCCACGCCTGAAGCCCAGTGTTGCCTTCCAGTCACCTAAGCCAATCATTCTCCACTGGGCTCAGGGCGGTTTGGTGACAGTTGGACAGTTGCAATGGAAGGAATCCTGATTTATACAAAAGCAGTTCAATATATGTTTAATAATGGGGGATAAGTACTTTGGTCCAAGAAACAAAATATCCCTAATGGTGGAATCCTGACTGATGAGACGGGCACAGCAGCCTCAGGTCCCGGGGGAGGTGTGGCCTAGTAGCCACACCTAGGCTGCCTGGGTACTGCCTGTGAGAACTGCCTGGGAGGTCTGATGCAAATGCAGGTTCTCCCACAGGTTCTGAGCTGCTGCAGCTGAGGCGGGGCTGGAGTCTGCATCCCCAGAAGCTGCTGAGGCCCAGGAGAGTCTGAGAGCTGCAGTCCTGGCCTCTCTGCTGCTGGGGACGGTTGTGAGGGGCATGCCCTCTGGGTGGTCAGGACCGAGGGCTGGGGACTTGGTCAGCAAGGGGACAGCTCTGCAAAGGCCTTTAGGAAGAAGAGGGGACGGCAGGGGCACTGACCACTTCACCATTTGTTCCCTGCTGTCCCGTCTGTCCCCATCCAGGGCTGGGCTCGCCTAGGGCCCCTACACAATGCCCGTGACTCTCAGGGTTCCCAGTGCACTGAGCCCCAGGTACCTGGGCCACAACCTGCCCTTTTACCTGCACTGGCCGCCTTCCCTTCCCTGTCTCCCTTCCCCACCATCTCCTGGAACCCAAAACACACTGCTGTCCCACGTCCGGCTGTGGAACCGCCTGGATCATCCGGCCTGACCACCTCCGTCCAGATGTGAGTTGAAGTCCCGTCCTGCACAGGCGCCCCGGGGTGAAGAGGGTACTGGGGCGTCTCTTCCATTGGTTCAGCCATCCGCATGTTCTGTGTGTGAGTGGGCATCGGGTGTGTGCCCACGTGTACACGTCTGCTGGGTGTGCCAGTGTGTGTTTGAGTGGGAGTGAGTCTGTGTCCCTGGATGAGTGAGTGAGCATGTGTGTGTATGTGAGTGTGTATGTGTGTGTGTGAGTATGTGAGTGCATATGAGTGTGTATGTGAGTGTGTATGAGTGTGCATGTGAGTAAGCGTGCATGTGCATGAGTGTGCAGTGTGGATGTCAGTGAGCACACATGTGCTTGTGCCAAGTGAGTCTGCCCATTAGCATGTGCACACAAGTGTGTGGTGTGGGTTTCTGTGCACTCGTGGGGTGGGGCTGTGACGGGGCAGCTGTGGGAGGCTGCAGACATGTGAGGGGGTCTCTGGGAATCCATACCCCTGTCTGTCAGCTGCACAGTCTCACGGCCCCACAACTGCTCACATCAACACAGAGTTGGCAGTCACCGTCTTTTTCAACGCCGTTTGCGCAGAGAAAGGAGTGCACAGAGCCGTGGACCTGCAGCTCCTGGAGCTTCCTGGAGCCTGTCCTCCAGTGGAGGTGCTGGGGATGGCCAGGACGCAGCCTCGGCCTTCGTGCACCAAGCTGGGGTCTCCACGAGCAAGCTCCGTGTTACAGGAGGCACTCGGCCTGGGGACGCGGTGGGAAGAGCTTTGGGAGGAGCCCCTCGGAGCTGCCTCAGCGCAGCTGATGAAAGCAATCAGCGCCCGCCTGTGCTGGATGTAAAGGTTAATACATAAATCAAAGGGAAATGTCAGATGCCTTTTAACACTGATTGAGATGTAATTGGGCGGGGGCCGTGCACCAGGCACCCGCGCTCACGGAACCACGGCAGGCCGCGGAAGAAATTATGTGGCTTGTTTGTTTGTGTGTCTGCAATAGCATCAAGACTGATGGGACCTCAGCTCTGGACAGACACCCCCCGGCCTTCTGAGGATGCGAATATTCATGGCCTGGCGCCAGGTCCAGGGCTGGCTGGCATTGCTGGGCACTGAGGATGCACACGCACATGGAGTCCAGGCCGTGAGAACCTTCCAGATGTCCCCAAAGAGACCCCCTCATCTGCAGTCATCCCTGGGATCACTGGGCAGACTCGAGACAGAATGACCCAACCCCTTGCAGGTGCAGACCTCCCATACAGCCTGTGTCCTGCACCCTCCAGCCCGGGCCTCTGCCCTCTCTGTCCCGGCCCTGGGTACCCTCTGGCCAGGTGGCTCCCAGCCCCAGGGAGGGGCTCCAAACAGAACTGAGTGCCCGTCCAGGGCAGCCTTGCTGTTTCCCACAGCCACATCCCAGCCCAGGGTCTCACAGGTCCGGAGGTAAGGGGCTCCAAGCCTCACCTATGTGAGGGCTGCAGACAAGGACGCTTTATATGAGATGAGATTGCACACAGGCGTGTGTGACAGAGAAATGTGTCAAATCACTAAAAGTAAACATTAAACATTTAAACAAAAATTTAAAAAGGTATAGCTCTGTTTGGCCACTTGTCCCATTTTTGAAAATAATCCCCTCCCCCCCCTTTTTTTTTAAGACAGGATCTCATTTTGTTGCACGGGCTGGAGTACAGTGGCATAATCACAGCTCACTGCAACCTCGACCTCCTGGACTCAGGTGATCCTACCACCTCAGCCTCCCGAGTAGCTGCCGCCACGCCCAGCTAATTTTGTGTGTGTGTGTGTGTGTGTGTGTGTGTGTGTGTGTGTACGGGGTTTTCCTATGTTGCCCAGGCTGTTGTCAAATCCCTGGGCTCAAGTGATCCATCGACCTTGGCCTCACAAAGTGCTGAGATTACAAGCCACCATGCCCGGCCTATTCTGTATTTTTTTTTTAACATTCCTGTGACTGCAGTAAATACAAGTGGCCTTGTTCCCTCTCTGCCTGGAGAGACCCTGACCACACCCTGCTCCGCCACCCAGAACGGGCACCCTCAGCTCTCCCAGTCATGCCTGCCTTCCTTGTTAGTTCTCTATCAGCCTCCGGAGATGCTCTCTGCCATGTGTTTTGTCTGCTAAAAAACAAAACGTTAGCTCCTCTGCTTAGGAGGGCATCTTTCCCCCTCTCAGCTCAGCTAACCCCTATTTGTGCCCTGAGATGCAGCTCCCAGGCTGCCTCCTCCAGGAAGTCTTTCCTGATTACCCCTCCTCTGCAGGTGGGGTTGGAGACACCTGCCCCGGTGTTTCTGACTTTCAAGCACCAATTTCTGTCTATTTCGATCACAGCACCTCCTAGAAGGGCCCTAATGTTCACGAGGAAGAATGCCAACCTCCCCTTTATTCCTCTTGGTGCAGAGCCCACCGGGCACTGGGGCCCTGCCTGCGTGGCCTCCACCTCACCTGCCATGTGGATCCTGATCTGTAACCAATGGCTTTGGACTGTCATCTGCTAGAAAATTGGCATAAAAATACACACGTGTATAGGGTCTACAGTGTGAGTGGTACTTTTTGATTGTGCAGTACACAACCTGTACAACTATACTCAGCAGCCCTGCAAAGTCTCGTCTGTTACTACATCCACCTCCTCGTCCAGTGCCTCTGGGTAATGTTCACTCTTCTTCTGGTTCAGTCATAACCTCTGTTGACAACCAATGTCCTAAAATGTAAAGGTTAAACCCCACCACACTACCCATATCGGGGTCTCTCAACCTTGGCACTGTTGACTATGGACATTTAGGGCTGGATTATTCATTGTGGTGGGGACTGTAGGGTGTTTGCTGGGATCCTTGCCCTTTCTCAGTGGGAACCCCTCAGTCATGACAACCAAAAATATATCCAGACTTTGCCAAATATGTCCTGGAGGTAAACCACCCCTGCTGAGAGCACCTGCCTGTGCTGCCTGTGCTGAGAGCACTGCCTGTGCCGAGAGCACCTGCCTGTGCCGAGAGCACTGCCTGTGCGGGATGGGGCAGCAGCAGAGCGAGGGGGAAGAGACCCACAGAGACATCAACCAAAGGCGGCATCACCTCGCCCCTGAAGGCCTTGGGAACGCGCTTGTGTTTTTGGTGGTTGTGATGACTTGGGAGTACACTGACAAGCATTGGGTGTGGACTGAGGTGTTAAACACTCCGCGGTAAACAAGACCACCCCACACAATGAAGAATCGTCCTTCTCAAGATGCCAGCCTGCCCTACTGAGAAACACTGTCCAACGTGGCAGGTGCCAGGCAGGGGCGACGGTGAGGCTCCCAGGGAGAAGCCCCCAGGGCAGGGCCAGGCTTTGTTTCCGGCTGGGCACATTCCGAGTTCAAGTGCCCTAATATTTGTTAATAAGTGTGCTTTCTGCTTAAACTTAGCCAGACCAGATGCGTTGTTTGCAACCAAGTATCGTGACTGATACAAGTTCCAGCTTGTTCTTTTAAACCCCAGATTACTCACTGTTCTTATTGTTTTATGTAGCAAATACCTGGACACATGTTTCCAGATGTTTGCCATTTTCTTCACCCGTAGTTTGTTCCCGGGTCCTACTCCTTCCTTCTGGGATAGATTTCCTTCTTCCTGAATTAGATCCTTAAGTAGTTCTTTCTGTTGGTGGTGATATCTCCGTCTTAGTCTGAAAAGTAATGTCTTCCTCCATCTTTCCCTCCCTCCTTCCTTCTCTTTCTTTCTTTGTTTCGATTCTAAAACAGTATTCCATTATCTCCTGGCATAGACTGTGGTTGTTTTAAAATTTACTGTCTATCAATTGATCAGTCCTGACCGTTACCACCTCTTGGTATTTCCCACTGACATTTCATTATGAAAATTTCAAGCAGGAAGAATTGCGCAGTGAACAGCCATAGACCCACCAGTTAGATTCTGCAACTGTTACCATTTTGTTACATTTGCTTTATTATATGACATGTATCCATCAAATCTTTTATAAACTTCAAAGTGAGTTGCTCACGTGGGTGCACTTGGCCCCTGAATATTTCAGCATGTGTATAACTAACTAGAGCTCAATACTTGTTTGCAGAGTTTTAGTTTTTTAGGTAAATTGTACCTGGAGTGGAAGGCACTCGTTTTAAAGGTGCCATTGTGAGTTTGGATAAATGCATGCAGTGGGTGGTCGGACCTGAAGGAAAACAAAGACCAATTCCCCGACTCCAGAAAGTTTCTCTCCTCAGTCAGCCTCACAGACAAACCTATTCTGATGTTTTTCTCCACAGATGAGTTTTGTGTGTCGTAGAACTTCATACAACAGCTCCTCCCCGGGACAAGGCTTTGAGACTTGCCTGTGTCTTGCGTGCATCCGTGCTCCGTTCCTTTCCATTGCTGAATAGGGCGTTTGGCTTATATATGTCGGCATTTCCTCTTTTTCATATTTGAGTTGTAGGACTTCTTTGTACACTCCTGAGAAAGTCCTACGGGTTTCGCACGACTTTTTCTCCCGGTCTGTGTTTAGCCTATTTATTTTCTTCATGGAATATTGACAAAAATAATTTTTAATTTGATAAACTCTGATGTGTCAAAAAATTTTTTTCTCTGCCTTAAGAAACCTTCCTTATACCCAGGTTATAATTTTGTCTAGAGGCTTTACAGTTTTCTGTTTCACATTTGGTAATACGCTCCACCTAAAATCAAGTTTTGGGTAACAGTGTCAGATAAGTTTTTTCTCCATACGATCATCCTGGCACCGTTCGTTGAAAAGATTTTGTTTCCCCAATGAGATTGTTTTGATGTCTTTGCCGAAATCAATTACCTATGTGTGTGAGGGTCTATTTCTAAACTCTGTTCTGTTCCATTGATCTATTTGCCTCTCTTAACATAAACACCACGGTGTTGATAACTGTAGCTTCCCAATACATATTGAAATCAGGTCGTGAGAGTCTTACAGCTTTTCTTTTTCAAAGTTGTTTGGGTTATGCTAGGTTCTCTGCAATTCCAAAATAAATTGTATAATCAGTTTGTCAATTTATATGAGAAAACCTGCTGGAATGATGATTAGGACTGTGTTGAAGCCAAAAATCTGCTGTGGGAAAGTTGACATCTCAGCAAGTTCGACTTTTTATAGGACTCTACACGACAGTTTTAAATTTTCCATTTCTGATTACTTCTCAGTATGCAGATATGAAATTAATTTTTGTCTGTTGATTTTATATTCTTCCATCTCACTAAACCCATTTATCGGTTGTAATTGCTTTTTATAGATTCCGTAAGATTCTCTACGTACAGCCTGTCTTCTCTGAATACAGGTTTACTGTCTCATGTTCAGTCTGGATGCTTTTCACTTACTTTCTTGCTTTACTGCACTGGCTGGAGCCTCCAGGACCCTGTTGAATAGCAGGAGCGAGAGTAGACATCCTTACCTTGCTCCTGGCGTTACGAGGGAAGCGTTCCATCTTTATACCGGTTATAAAGTTTATAGGCCACAGGTTTTTAAACATAGATACCCTTTATCAGGTTGAGTAACTTTCCTTCTATTCCTAGTTTGCTGAGAGTTTTTATTGGGAATGGATGTGAGATTTTGTCAAATGATTTTTCTGCATTGACTGAGATAATTATAAGGATATTCTTTTCTGCTTTACTAATATGCTTCATTACATTGATTGTTTTGCAAATATTAAATCATCCCTGAATTCCTGGAATGAACTCCATTTGGCAATTATATGTATACATACATGTATGTGTTTTTAGAAACAATGTTTTACTCTGTCATCCGGGCTGGAGTGCAGAGTACAGGGGCACAATCATGGCTCAGCATAGCCTTGAACTCCTGGACTCAGAAGGTCCTCCCACCTCAGCCTCCCCAGTAGCTAGGGCTACAGGCTTGTGCCACCATGCCTTATTAATTTTTTTAAATAATTCTTTTCAAGACAGGTCTCCCTGTGGGGCTCAGACTGGTCTCGAACACCTGGCCTCAAAGTGGGTCTCCTCCATCAGCTTCCTGAGTAGCTGGGATTACAGGTGTGAGCCTGGCCCGGCTCTAGTAGACTTTTTATATGAGGAATGTTAGTCTTTAGTTTTCTTTTCTTCTAATGACTTTAACCTGTTTGGGTATTAAGATAATGATGACTTTATAGAATGAGCTAAGAAGTATTCCCAGCTTTTCAATTTTCTGGAAGAATTGGTGTAGAATTAAAATTCTGGTAGAATTCACCAGTCGAAGCCATGTGAGTTTTCTGTGTAGGAAGGGTTTTAATTGCCAATTTGATTTCTTTAATAAATATAGAGCTATTCAGGTTATCAATTTCTTCTTCAGTAAGTTTGGTGATTTGTGATTTTTAAGGAATGAGTCCATTTCCTATAAATTGCTAAACTTACTGGCACAAAAAAGTTCATAATATCTTATTAGTCTCTTAATAGTCATAGAATCTGCTAGGATGCCACCTCTCTCATTCCTCGTATTAACTGGCATTTTTCTGTTTTTTCTGATCAGTCTACCTAAAGGTTTATTAACGTTATTGATTTTTCTGAAGAACACACTTTTAAATTTATTTTTAATGTTTCATTTGTTTCTGCTCTGATATTTATTAGTTCCTTTTTCTACATACATTGAGTTTAATTTGCGCTTATTTTTCTTGCTTCTTAAGGTAGAATCTGAGGTCATTGATTTGAAAACTTTCTTCTTCTAAAAACTTTCTTCTTTTACAAAACAAGTTTTGAGAGCTATAAAATTCTCTTTCAATACTGTTTTAGCATCACCCTGCTCATTTTGGTACGATGCTTTTAAAATTTTTGTTCACTTCAAAATACTTTCTAATCTTCCTTTTGATTTCTTCTTTTACTCCTGGATTGTTAAAAGTGTATTATTTAGTTTCCAACTGTTTTGTGATTTTTCAAAGATCTTTCTGTTGTTGGTTTCTAATTTAATTCCACTGTGGTCAAAGAATGTATCTTGTATCATCTGAATCCTTTTAAATCTACTGAGATTTGCTTCGTGGCTCAGAACATGGACAACCTGGTCAGTGTTCCGTATGCTCTTGAAAAGAATGGATATTCTGCTGCTATGAGAGGAGAGTTCCATAAAAACAACTAGGCTAAGTTGGTAAACAGTGTTATTCAAATATTCTGCATCCTTAATAATTTTCTGTCTACTTATTTTATCAATTACGGGGAGATGGGCATTGAAGCCTCCAAACAGAGCAGGAGATTGATCGATGTTGCTGGCAGCCCTATCAGTTATTGATCCCTGTTTTATGACAGCATATTATTAGGGGAATAATTTACTGAGAATTGTTATTTTCTTGTTTGTTGACTCATTTATCCCTATGACATAACCTTCTGTATCCCTGGTAATCGTGTCCACTCTGAAATTTACTTTTCCTAGTGTTATTACAGCAGCTCCAGCTTTCTTTTGATTAGTATTAGTGTGGTATATCTTTCCCATCCTTTTACTTTTAACCTATTTGCTTTTATATTGAAAAGTGTGTCTCTGCAGCATACAGTGGGTCTTGCTGTTTGTCTCATCTGACAATGTCTGCCTTATACTTGGGGTATTCAGACTATTAACGTTTAATGTGTTTATTGATATGGTTTGAGTCTATCTTCTTGCTGTTTGTCTCATCTGACAATGTCTGCCTTACACTTGGAGTATTTAGACTATTAACCTTTTTTTTTTTTTTTTTTTTTTTTTTGAGATGGGTCTGTCTCTGTCACCCAGGCTGGAGTGCAGTGGCACAATCTCGGCTCACTGCAAACTCCGCCTCCCGGGTTCAAGTGATTCTCCTGCCTCAGCCTCCCAAGTAGCTGGGACTACAGGCGCCCGCTGCCACGCCCGGCTAATTTTTGTATTTTTAGTAGAGACAGGATTTCACCATGGTGTCGATCTCCTGACCTCGTGATCTGCCTGCCTCGGTCTCCCAAAGTGCTGGGATTACAGGCGTGAGCCACCGCGCCCAGTCGACTATTAACCTTTAATGTGTTTATTGATATGGTTTGAGTCTGTCTTCTCGCTGTTTGTTCTCTTTTTGTTTTTTCAGTTCTTTGTTCCCCTCTTTGCTTCCTTTTTTGATTGAATACTTTTTATTATTCCATTTTATTGTCTTTATTGGCTCACTAGCTATAACTCTTTGCTTTATTATTTTAGTGGGTACTTTGGGGTTTATAATATACTACTTTATCTTATCACAATCTACTTTTAAATAGTATTATATCACCTTTCTTTCAGCATAAGAACCTTACAATGGGGTACTTCTTGGCTTTTGTGTTACTGTTGTGATATAGTTACTTTTACCTACATTATGGTCCCCATGATACACTATTAGTATTTTCTTTCTTTCTTTTATGCTTTCAAAAAAAAAAAAAAAGAGTCTCACTCTGTCACCCAGGCTGGAGTGCAGGGGCATGATCCTGGCTCACTGCAACCTCTGCCTCCCAGATTCAACTGATCCTCCTGCCTCAGCCTCCCAAGTAACTGGGACTACAGGCGCCCGCCACCACACCTGGCTAATTTTTGTATTTTTAGTAGAGACGGGGTTTCACCATGTTGGCCAGGCTGGTCTCGAACTCCTGACCTTGAGATCCACCCACCTCAGCCTCCCAAAGTGCTGGGATTACAGATGTGAGCCACTGTACCTGGCCTATTATTTTCGTTTAAAGAGTCATTATCTTTTGAAAAGACTTAAATAAGAAAAATCTCATATATTTACTCATGTGTTTACCACTTCTGGTGCTCTTCTTTTCCGCTGAGTAGACTTCTATTTCCAACTGGTATCATTTTCCTCCTGCCTGAAGGAGATGTTTGCCTGACTTTCTATATCCTCTCTTGGGATCCGGGTTCAGTGGTGGCAAATTCTTTCAGCTTTTATATTTTCCCTTCGTTTTTGAAAGATATGTTTGCTGGGTACAGAGTTGTAAATTGACATTATCATTTTCCTTTTCTTTCTGTACTTTAAAGATGTTTCTCCACGGTCCTCTCACTTGCATTGTTTATGATGATAAGTCTGCAGTCAGCCTTGTCTTTTCTCCTCCCTGTGGAACATGCCTTTTTTTCTTAGGCTGCTTATAAAATACTCCTTTTGCCATTGTTTTTAAACATTTTGATTATTATGTGCCTTGGTGTGGTTTTCTTCATGTTTATCATGCTTAGGGGTTCATCAAGCTTCTTCAGTCTGTGAGTTCATTATTACTGTTACATCAAAATGGGACATTTTTAAGCCATTATTTCTTTAAAAACTTTTGCTGCCCTGCCCCCTGCCTACTTTCAGGCACCCCAGTTGCACATACATTAGTCTCCTCGAAGTTGCTTCTGAACTCACTGATACCCTGGTCATTTTCTCACTCTGTTTTCTCCATGGTTTTACCTTAGATCGTTTCTATTGCTATGGCTGTGAGTCCACTAACCTTTTCTTCCACAATGTCTCATACATTGTTAATCTCAATTGTCTGTTTTTCATCTCAGACATGATAATTTTCATCTCTGGAAGTGCAATGTGTGTTTTTTAGTATCTTCCACTTGACCATTGAACTTTTGGGGGGACACATAAAGGACAGTTATAATAAGTGTTTAACGTCTTTGCCTCTGCTAATTCTAACACCTATTCAATCCAGGCTGGTTTAGATTGATTACATCTTCTCACTCTGGGTCATGTTTTCCTGCTCCTTACATGTGGTCATCTTTAATTAGATGCTAGACTTTGTGAATTTTTCTTGATTGGATTCCGGGTGTTTTTGTATTTCTATAAATATTCTTGTGCTTTGTTTTGGGAAGCTTCTCAGCCAACATCCCTTCAAATATTTCCTTTCCCTAATTTTCCCTGTGAAACAGCAGTTAGACATATTACAGCATCTTAATTGAAGTTACTTGGAAACAGTTTGATCCTGAGTGGAAAAGATCAGTGTTGGGTTTAGGGCCAAACAGTCCCCGCTGTGGAAGTAAGGCTCCTCTGTGTTCTCTGTCCCATGAACATGAGGCTTCCGACCTGGCTGGTGAGAACAGGCACTATTCCCTTCTCCGGTGTGGGCACCAGGAACTGGTACCACTAATCCTTTCAGATGGTTCACTCTGCAGCCCTGGTTATTTTCATCACATAAAAATAATGCTGATGAGTATTTAGCTGAATATTCAAGCAGCAGGGGGTTCCTCAGCAGATACCAGAACTCGCCCGTGCCCCTCTCCCCTCTCCTTCACTCTGTCCTGTGAGCTGTATCATCTTGGTTTGTTCTTCCTGAACCCTCAGTTCTGTGTCCTAACTCCAAGAGTCTGCCAGGCTCCCCTGGGTTCCGCCTCCCTAAGCCATGTCCTGAGAACGTTTTCAAGGCAGGAAGCCGGGGTGGTTGTAGGGCTTACCTTGTTGTTCCCGTCGCTCAGGGATCATTATACTTTGTTATACGATGTCTCGTTTCTTGAAAGCTCTCATTTCACGTAGTCTGCCTGGTTTGGGTTATTTTAGGTAGAAGGGTAAATCCGGGTCCTGTTACTCCATGTTGGCCAGAAGCAAAGGTCTCCAGTTGCCTTTCTGAATCATCTTTGCCTTTAGTTTTCTTCTCTTTCATCACAATATGCTGTGTGAAAATTCGTTTTTATTTAACTTGCTCAGGACTTAGGATTTTGAATCTGGAGACGCATGACTTCCATCAGTCCTGGAAATGTCTCAGCCACTATCTCTTCAAATGTCTCCCTTCACCAATTTTCCCTGTGGAACTCCAATTAGACACATATTACAACATTGTAATCTATCATGTAGATAGATCTGGGAAAGGAGACATTTAAAGAGATAATGACTGAGAGATTAACTTCCAAAACAATAATTATTTATGTGTCTGTCTCATTCTTGGCAATTTATTCAGATCTATCTTATGAATTCTCAGTAGCTGTATCTAAATTGTTTTAATTTCAGTGACTGTATTTTTCATTTTTAGGAGATTTTTTGTTGTTGTTGTTCTTTTCCAAATTTGCCTGATTTTCTTACCTTGTTTGCTGGTCTTTACTCATTTTTTAAGATATCATCTTTCCATACTTTTAATTGTTTGAAAAATTTTAATATTGCATATTTGATGACTCTTTTGTCTGGATTTCTTGAAGATGTCATCTTGCCACTGCACTGCTTTGCATATTTTGCATTTCTTCTTTGCAGGGCTTGTAGGTTTCTACTGTGAGTTCACGGTCTATAGTTTTATCCGGAAATGCTGTGTGGCCTCTGTTGAGGATGTGTCCCAGGGTGATTTGCAATTTGCTCCTGCCAGAGGCCCCCAGGGGTTTCCACGCTCATCCCACTTTCCCCCCAGTTTCTCATTTGGGCATTCCTGGGCCTCCTGGTGGTGCATTTTTTCAACCTGACCACAATGCAGGCAGTTTTATTGTTGTAATTCTTAGCAGAAACTTTCTTCCCACCAGAGCTCAGACTAAAACAAACAAGCTCTGCTAAGGCCTGGGCTCCACCCACGGTCGCGGTTCTCACCCCCAGCGTGTGTGAGTCCAAGGCCTCATCTCTGTTCTGTCGATGGGCATCGAAACACAGGCTCTTCCCTGCTGAGCCTAGTTGCCCACCCCTGGAACGGCTGCACCATCTGCTCACACACCTCCTGCAGCCGTTTTCAGCTTGGATTTTTCCTAGTTTCTGAAAGTGCAGCTCTGCATTTGAAAGGAATCTGCCATGTTTTGGGATCTTTCTTTCTTTCTTTCTTTCTTTTTTTTTTTTCTTTTCTTTTTTTTGAGATGGAGTGTCACTCTCTCGCCCAGGCTGGAGTGCAGTGGTGGTGATCTTGGTTCACTGCAACCTCTGCCTCCTGGGTTCACGCCATTCTCCTGCCTCAGCCTCCCGAGTAACTGGGACCACAGGTGCACACCACCATGCCAGGCTAATTTTTTTTTTTTGTATTTTTGGTAGAGACAGTGTTTCACCGTGTTAGCCAGGATGGTCTTGATCTCCTGACCTCGTGATCCATCCATCTTGGCCTCCCAAAGTGCTGGGATTACAGGTGTGAGCCACCGCGTGCAGCCTATTTTGGGATCTTTCTGAGGGATTTACATCATACTAAGTGATTTGTCGGAGGTGCTTTTGGGACAGTTAGTCCACAACATTGCTTATGCCAGATAACCCCGTGTTACAGGTAAGCAGACTAAGGCCACAAGCCTTCCTTCCCCAGTGACACAGGCTAACACGTGCAGGGCCTTGGATGACAGGGGAACTTGCTCTGGTGGAGACAGCAGAGATGCCTCAGTCAACAGCAGGGAGGCAGGACGCACGCATTCTGAGGGCACATCCTTCCTGTATCTGCACCGGATGAAACCCAGAGAAACTCCCGTAACTTCCAAAACGATAGCTCACCAGGAAGCAAGGATTACTGCTACACCTGGCCCACTCTGATACACGCTGAATTTCCTCTGTGCAGATCCCATGACTTCTACATTCCATTTCTGGCATTCTGGGATTCAGCCCGTTGACAAACCTGCCCCCCTGCCAGGCCCAGCCAGGCCGGTCCTGACAACAGGGTGCCACTGTGCCTGCAAACAGCCCACCGTCAGCTGGGAGGGACGGAGAAGCAGCCACCGCACCGGACATCCGCCAGGCAGCGTCGACGGCCACAGGGCACAGGGGCCAGCCAGACACTCTGAGACAGAATCAGCACCCCTGTTTCTTCTAAGCCTCCTTTTCTCTCTAAAGAATAACAGATTTGGTCTAAGTTTCTTAGATGATGGAGTAAAAGGTGAAAACCCCATTTACCCTCCCTTTGTATGCATCAGCTCTTGCCACGATAATGCAGGGAGAAAACCACCCTGGCACCCAAGGGCTCCTGCACAGTAACCGCTGGTCAGGGCGGGCACAACAAGTGGCCATTCACAGGCTTGGGCAGCAGTAACCACCGGTCAGGGAAGACACAGCCGGTGTTTGTTCACGGGGAGCTGAGCTGTCCTTCGCCTTGTGGATTGGGCTCAGCCATTTGTGCTTTTTTCTGGGGCGCAGGCTCAGGTGGCAGCTACCCAGGGGGACACTCATTCCAGGTGGGTCAGGAGAGGTTCCGGAGTGCAGTTCCCACAACACACACTGCAGCTCCCACTAAAGCCCCGTGTCCAAACAGTTTCCACGCCAAGCCCAGTGGCAGGGAGCGGGGACGTGCCCTCCTTCCACAAGAGGGTGGGGATGAACATATAACAGTTTATAACAGTTTCATCCACCTCACCTGCCTCCCTTCAACCTCAAACCCCAAAGGCAGCTGCCCTGAGCACCAGCACGTGCCCTCTGCACACTCGTTTCTCTGCAGATGCAGACCTCACATTCTAGTTTTTGTCACACAGATTGGATCCCGCTCTGTGTGCCATTCTGCCTTTCCCTCCCAGGTATTCGGGTCAATATTTGCCGAGCTCTGTTTCCCCAGCTCTGTGCTTGGGCAGCTACCAAAAAGGGTCCGGCGCAGCCTCTCATCTCTGGAAACGTGCACCCAGCATGCATCTATCTGTTTGTCTGATTTGGCTTCTCTGAGAGAGAATCTGAGAGCAGTCTAGGGTAACAGCACCCTCCTGTTTATTGCCTGATACCACATGAGCTCTCAGTCAGCCTGGGAGGTCAGTCCCACAGGTTAGCCCTATTTGGGGTGAGGGCACAGGGATGATAGAGACGTGGCCAATGTCGCAGAGCAGCTGAGAGGCTAAGCTTAGTCCAGCCCCAGCCGGGGCAGCGGCAGAGCCGTGTTCTTGACCCTTCTCCACGCCCAGGGTTGGATGGTGCTGGAAGCGGATGATCTTCCTGATTCCAGGTGGTTCAGGGAGGGAGAGGGGCAGCCACGAGCACTCGGAAATCAGCAGGGAGAAGGCTGAGGTCACAAGGAGCCCTGGTTATAAGGGTCAGGGGAACTTGGCTCAACATCATAGGTTCTGGGGGAGGGCAAAGGTGGGGCAGGATTGGGGTGGGGGCCTTTGCTAAGGAATGCAGGAGGTGAGAAGAGCAGGAGTGTGGGATGGGTCACCTACAGCCTCCCCCTTCTCCCCACTACCCATCTGTAAGTTATCACTGGCTCACACACAGAGGCTGCAGTGGCAGAGAAAACTCACACCCTGACCAGACAACTGGCCTTTGCTTGAGAGCACTGTTTGCTGAGCACTCGAGAACTTTATGCAGAGCCCAGGTAACTTCGGCCAGAGCGGGAGTGAGATTTAAAATCTGGCCTAGACTCAGCAGTAAAAAGACAAATAATTCAACTTAAAAATGGGCAAAGGATTTGATAGACATTTCTCCATAGAAGATATACAAACGGCCACTAAGCACCTGAAAAGCTCGTCAATGTCACTAAGTTATTAGGGAAACGCAAATCAAATCCACGATGAGACTCCACTCCACACCCACTAGGATGGTTATAAATTTTTTAAACAGGAAATAACAAGAGTTGATGAGGATATGGAGAAACCAGGACCCTCACACACTGCTTGTGGAACGTAAATGGTGCTGCCACTTTGAAAAACAGTTTGGCATTTTCTCAAAAAGGACAACATAATTACCATATGACCCAGCCGTTCCATTCCTGGGTATAAACCCGAAAGAACTGAAATACGGACTCAGACAGATACTAGGATACAAATGATCACAGCAGCATCACTCACAATAGCCACAAAGTGGGAGCAACCTACCTGTCCATCAACAGATAAATAGAGAAACAAAGGGTGGTTTGTCCGTGCAGTGGAATATTATTCAGCCATGAAAAGGAAGGAAGCGCTGGCCCAGGCTCAACCTGGATGAACCTCAAAGTCACCTAGATCAGGGGAAGCAAGCCGGGCACAGCACACCACCGACTGCAGGACTGCATTTGTATGAAATATGCAGAATGGACAAATCCACTGAGAGAGAGAGCAGATAGGGGATTGCCAGGAGCTAGGGAAGGGACACTTGTGAGAGACAGCTAACAGGTACAAGGTTTCCTTTTAGGGTGATGCAGATGTTCTGGGATTAGGTAGTGGTAATGGCTGTACGATATTGTAAATATACTGTAAACAGCTGGCTTGTACACCTTAAACTAGTAATTTTCTGTTACAAGAATTGTGTCTTCTTTTGTCTTTTCTTTTCTTTCTTTTTTCTTTTCTTTTCTTTTCTTTTTTTTTTTTTTTTTGGTCACAGGGTTTTACTGTCGCTAGGCTGGAGTGCAGTGGCACGATCTTGGCTCACTGCAATCTCTGGCTCCTGAGTTCAAGTGATTCTCCTGCCTCAGCCTCCCGAGTAGCTGGGATTACAGGCACCCACCACACCCAGATAATTTTTTTTTTTTTGTATTTTTAGTGGAGACAGGGTTTCACCACGTTGGCCAGGATGGTCTTGATCTCCTGACCCCATGATCCGCCCGCCTTGGCCTCCCAAAGTGCTGGGATTACAGGCGTGAGCCACCGCACCCGGCCCTGTGTCTTCGTTTTAAAAGGGCACGCACACAGTCTGGCCCAGGATGAATCCTGCAGCCCCTTCCTGCTGGGGAAGCCAAAGCACTTCATCTCTCTCTGAACCTTCAGCTTCCTTGTGCCTGAAATAGGGGCAATAGCGCCTGACTCACTGGCTGTTACACCAATTAAGCAAGATAAGGAGAGAAACACCCAGCACTATTGTGCTGAATTAATGAGATCATGCAAACAGTGTAAACCCGGGATTGAAAATAGGGCCACTTAAAAACGTCACTTGGCCCTGTTCCCGTCACACCTGTGGGTGACTTAGCTTGACACCTGGCAGTGGGCCGTAACCTCCCTGGATCTCTCTCCACAGCAAATCCTTCAGCCTCTGTGCTGAAGTCCTAACAGCCTGGACCTAAGCCCCTTTGCCCAGGACACTCACCTGAAGCCAGCACGTCCCTACCCACTCCAGCCAGGCCTGCAGGCAGGGTGGGACTTGAAGCCACATCATGTCACACTCTTTTTCCCCGCAGCCCCCTTTAGGAAACCTTGCCAGGTACCTAGAATAAAGTCCACCTCTTTATGACCCACGGAGCTCTGGGATCGCCCTCCCCCCCCCTCGCCCCAGGCCTGGGCAGCAACCGGTTTCATGCATCACTCCACACCCAACCCACCCGGCCAGAGCAGTGCCCACGGGACAAGCCCAGGCTGTGGCCTTCCGGCTTTGCTGTGTTTTCCATTGCACTTCCCGCGTGGGAAGCAACTATGCCATGCTTTCTGATGTTAGGCTGCGTTAATTGCATGACCGTTTTGTGCGCCTCTTTCCTTGTTTGCCCCACAGACTCCATCCACAGACCAGGGGGTGAGTGGTCGATGGACGGGAGGACTGCCCTTGGGAAGCGCAGCCACTGCCTTTCTAGCCTCAGTTTCCCAGCTGGAAAACGAGGGGGGCGGGTCCCTGATGCGCAGCCCCTCCTAGCTCTCGAGGTGCAGCGTGGGGCTCCCCAGCCCAGGTGGTGATGTGCTTGTCACAAGCCCCTCTCCCTGTCTGGGCACGGAAGCCGAGGCGTGACCGGACGCTGAGGAGCCGGCAGCTTCCCCCTCATCCCACCCTCTCCAGATCCACCCCTAAAGCCGGAGGTCCTTGCCTTCCAGGAGCTCAGTACACCTGCTGTCCCGCAGGTGAGACCCAGGCTGCACGGCTACGCCTCGCCACCAGGTGGCAGCAGAGCGCCAGGGATGGGCAGGACCGCGGGCTGGGCCAGGCGCAGAGGGCGGTGATCCGGGCCTCGCCCCGCGAGACCCAGGCCCCGCCCCCGAGACCCAGGCCCCGCCCCCGCTTCCCCGCAGAACCAAGTCTGGGGTCCGGGTCTGCAGCCCGACGCCCCAAAAGACAGCAGCGCCCTGGACGGAGCGGGGTTGGGGTGGCAGTGGGAGGGCTCCACCAAGAAAGCTGGCTCTGTAAGCCCCTGCCCCACAGCCAACCTGTAAGAGGGGCTGAAACGTGGTGAACGCTTGCAGAGCTGCTGTCCCGGGGCGCAGCTCGACAGTGACCCGCTCAGCCTCTGGCGCCCAGCCGCGCTGCCCGCGGACCCCTCCGTACCCCATCTTTTCTCAAATGCCCTTTAGGGCCTCTGCACCAAATTGAAGCCGAGTGGTCTCTGGATTCACTCCTGTCCTTACCTGGGAGGGGTATTGCCCAGACCCCAGGCCAGGGGTCTTGCTGGGGCCAGGAGAGCAAGGCCGGGAGGGGGCCCAGAGATGTTTAGCTGGAGACAGATCCAGGCCAGAGGTTTGCTGAGGACAGGGGGCAAGGAGGGACCCCAAGGACCCTAAGCAGCTGCCCCAGAGAGAGACTCCGGCCAGGGGCCTTGCTGGGGCCAGGAGGGCAAGGTGGGGAGGGGACCCAGGGACCCTAAGCAGCTGCCCCAGAGAAAGACCCCAGCAAGGGGCCTTGCTGAGGACAGAGGGCAGGGCAGAGGGGGCCCAGGGACCCTGGGCAGCTGCCAGTAGAGAAACCCAGGAAGTCCAGCCTCTCAAACTGAGGTGCCCTCCAGTCCCCTTGAAGGAGCCTCAGAGTTGGGAAGTCCAGGCAGATAGCAGGGTGCCCCCCTAGTGTCTTCTTCCTCTGTGGTGTTAGTTATATAAAAATTATAGAAGACCATGGTTTTGAACTAAGTGCCTGCTCTGGGCCCTACATGGGCCAGACTAAAGATCAAATGCAGTTGCCCATGCTCAGGCTGTCCGTCACCAAACCCAAGTGAAGTTGTCATCTGACCTTCCAAAAAATCAAGAGAGGGCGATTGGCCAGGCACGGCAGCTCACACCTGTCATCCCGGCACTTTGGGAGTCTGAGGCAGGAGGATCGCTTGAGCTCAGGAGTCTGAGACCAGCCCGGGCAACACTGTCTGGAACTTGGAATCCTGTCTCTATAAAAAATAATAAATTCTTTTTTTAAAAAAGAGAGAAAAATAAGAAAGAAAGGAGAGAGAGAGAATGGCCAGTTTCCCAAACAGGCTGGTTCCAGTCTTCAATCAGCATGGAATGAAGTTCCCTCTGCTTTAATCCTTAGCCTGAAGTCACCCAATGTGAGACAATTAGTTACTGCCCTGCAGGGACAGTGACTTTGAAACGACCCCTCTGCCTGTGTTCTTCACCTCTGCTTTCTTCTAGGAAGCCCTTTCCGTCTCTAAAGCCGCCCCCCTCTGCTCAGCTCACAGAAGCACTAATTCTGTTTTACAGAGGGACACGTTGTCCAATTCTAGAATCGAAATAGAGTCCATTAAGGTCTTTAAACGATATGTGTTGTCATTCTGTCCGTGGACAGTGGAAAACCATTTAACGCATTGTTTTGTACTAAAGCAAATACAGATGTCCTCTGGAGTCGAATGCAAAGTTTCCATGAAATCCTATTTAGAAAACAGAAATGTCGACAAAATTTTGGACCTGGGGGTGCTGTTTGAGGTTGTGACCCCAGATCCTTGTGGGGCCACACATTTGGCATCCTCTGATTTTCAACGCCCACAGAGATGTTTGAGAAAGCGCACGAAACCCACGGTCCCCACTAACAGGGTCGTAGGAGAGAATTTGCTGGAAGTCTGGAGGGACAGCAGTGCAGGTGTGGGCAGGACACCAACGCCGCCGCAGGGTTGGGTGCGGGGCTGGCCCACCATGGCCACTCCAGCAGTGACCATTCCAGCCTCACATGCATCAGGGGAGGCCAGTGTGGGGGCAGTGCTATGAGAAGGGACTTGCAGACAGGCCGGGAGGCAGTACTTACAAACCCGTCCCTGCCACGTCCCCAGGCAGCGTCTCCTCCCATCTTTCCCTGGACCTCCCGCCCCAGGCTCCCCCAGCTTTGCCCTCTCCAGAGCCCCAAACCCACCTCTGATAGTCAAGTGTCATATTTTAAGTGTTGAATTTTAAGGTAAAAGCATGACTATCCTACAAATATGAAATGTATCAAGTATTTTATTGAACACCTTAATTAGCAAGGAAATCAATAAGATGTTAGAATTGGCTCACAGGAGAATTCAAAGCACATTATATAGAAAATAAGGAATGGGCTGGGCACGGTGGCTCATGCCTGTAATCCCAGTACTTTGGGAGGTCGAGGTGGGTGGATCACTTGAGGTCAGGAATTCAAGACCAGCCTGGCCAACATGGCGAAACCCCGTCTCTACTAAACTTACAAAAAATTAGCCGGGTGTGGTGGCGGGTGCCTGTAATCCCAGCTACTTGGAGGCTGAGGCAGAAGAATTGCTTGAATGTGGGAGGCGGAGGTTGCAGTGAGCCGAGATCGCGCCACTGCACTCCAGCCTGGGTGACAGAGCAAGACTCCGTCTCAAAAAAAAAAAAAAAAAAAAAAAAAAAAAAAAAAAAAAAGAAAAACAAGGAGTACCGAAGTGGATATACAGAACATTTTTACAGACACACGTCATTCATATTATTGTATTATTGTCAGGTTTCTGCAAAAGAGCGTGAAAGGCGGCAAGACCCCGGAAGGGTGCGGGAGACGGGACACACAAGCTTTTTTGCCCATTTCAAAGTCTTAAAATTTTCTCGACACAGGTAAAACTGCCTACTTACCCACCATTGTCCCAAACTCAAAAAGTCGAAAGCCCTGTCCTCACCTCCCCTGTCCCACCAGTCAGCCCCATGACCGTCTCCTCAGGTGTCTGGATCTTCACCCATCTCCTCTCCAAGTAGGAGCCTCGGGTCTGCCCAGAAGCCACCACCAGCTGCCTCCCTGTTCCTCAAGGGTGTCATGTGGGAGTGGGTTCCACAGGCCCAGGTTCGAACCCTTTACCAGGTGTGTCATCTTGAAACCTGTGGTTCTGTGTCTCAGCCTCCACATTTGAAAATGGGAGTGGCACTGACAGCCACCTGCCCACCCTTCTCCTTCCACGATGAGGGGAGACGCTGCTGCCAAATGGTTGTGAGGATGGAGTGAGTCCACAGGGAGGAGTGGAGCAGACTGGGCTTCCCGGGCCCCACCCAGCCCCTCTCCCTTCACCCACCATCTCTGCCCCACACACCTCCCGGCCCCGGCCCCCCCATACCCCCCACAATCCCCTCTCCAGCTGCATAGACCTCCCTCTCTCCAGCCCAAAGCATTCCTAGCCCCTGATCATCTTAAAAATGAAACCCAAATGCCTTGTGCAGAGGGCAAGCTCCCTTCCATCCGGCTCTGAGTTCCAGCTCCAGCTCCACTGTTCAAGCATTCGTCCCTCACCCATCCGTCTCCATCTCTGTGTGCTTGAGCCAAGCTGCCCACAACCCCTCTTCCAAAGGAGTTGTGATTCCCTCACATTCGTCACACAGTCCTGTCCTCTGGCCATGTGCTCACATAGCCCGGGCATCCAATCAGGGTGCTCCTCATGCAGACTGCAGGGACAGACACATCCTCTCTCCTGGGCAGGGTGGGATGCAGATGTGAAGCCTGGCACTGCAGCAGCTGTTTTGTGCCCATGAGGAAGAGCTGGCTTTGGAATAAGGCCAACTATGCAGAGGGCAGAGATGGAAAGAAATTGAGGCCATGACAGCCTTGTTGAGCCCCTGGGTCAAGCCAAGCCTGAACTCCACCTGCCTCGGGACCTCCCTGTCCCAGGCGTCAGTCCATTCTCTCTCAGTGAAGACAGTTGATTTGTCTTTTCTGCTCCATGCAGCCCAGTGCTTCCTAACTCATTCCTTTCCCTCATCTGCAGCTCTTGCTGGTTTCTGTCCTTGTGCTGTTTTCCTGGACGCCCCAGGCACTGGGTGGTCTGCTGTCTGTAAGTCCAGCCCACTCGCTCCGTGTCCCGCCCACCAGCTAGCTGGCACTATGGCCAAGTTTCCAGAGACCCACAGAGGTGGCCACTGCCCAGAAACAAGGCTTGTTCCAGGGGCGACTGAGACAGGGTCTCGCCCCCACGTGAAGCTGTGGATGCACCAGTGAGCAGCTGCCATGTTCAGACCCAGGACCCAGCACCCAGAGTGGTCACCCTGGCCATCGTCATGGCTCCTTTTAAAGGGGCAGAGCACATTGGCACAGATGTCAGGGGCCCATGGGTCTCCCTTGGCCCATGGGGGACTTAAAAGTTTTCTCTGTATTTGTTTTCCCCTCTCCAGCACTTTCTAATATACAGACTAAAACCCCACCTCAGTGGGAGGCCAGGATATCGACGGGCTGGAGATTTATAAGGGAAGAGCCAGGCCCCACCAGCAGGCCCTAATAGCTCCCTAATTCCTCTCATTAGTCAATGAGAGCCCCTAGGTTCTCTCTACACAACAGCTCGAATGTAATTACCAGCCGGGAGTGCTGGGCACGCAGGCCTCATATCCTGCGTTTTGCAAAATTCCCTGAAATGCACTTCACGATTCTGGAAGCTTCAGTCGGCCTGCAATTACAAGTAGCCCTTATTTAAAATCCATGCAGCCTCCCACATCAAACAAAATTAATCAGTAACAAGCTGTAAGGCTATTAGGTCATTTCCCAACACACAGCAACTCAGGAGTGGCCCTATCTGATTGGCCCCCGCACGGAGGCAGGAATTCTCCCATGTTTCTCCGAATGCCGTGAGCTTTACAGGAGATGTTTGTCTTTGCTTGAATTACAGTTGGGTATTACTCTGCTGAACGTATTCCAATTGGCCTGGCAGGCTCGCTTTGCAGCACACACACCACCAAGATGGTCATCTCATTTTGGCCAAGAGCGTGAGGAAAGGTCTGGTCCCTGTTAGGGGAGGACCTCAGGTGTGGCCGGGGGACCGAGCAGGTGCTGTGGGACCCTTTTCCGTCTCTGTTGCAACAGGGTCCTGCCCGGTCTCCCCACGCCCACCTTGCCTTTTGCACGCAGCTCTGGCGCACAGGCAGCCGGGATGAGTCCTTTCAGTCAGCACTTTGAATCTCATAGCCACTGTCTTCCGTCCACCTGCCAGGTGCCTGCACCATCGGGTCTCTGCCGGCCTCTATGCTTCACCCTTCACTCTGCCTACTGGCTGCTCCATGATGGACACAATGACATCTCCCAGCCCAGCCAGGGGCTCTTCTTATGAGAGACTGATAAGAAGGTGGGGTCCAGGCCCCTGCCCTGGCCTCCAGGGTGGGCTTGCGGTGACGGCAGAAACAATCTGCTTGACTTGTGAGGTCTGAAGTCACAGGAGCCGTTGGTGTCAGCCTGGTTTCTGGAAACAGGCACTTGCAACCCTGAGCAGCTGTCCAGTTAGCCGTCTGGATGCTCTGAGTCCACCGTGCTGTGAAACGCGCACATGGAGAAGCCCGTAGACCACGGGGAGAAAGAGAGATGCCCGCCCTGCCCGTCCTGCCCACCACGGCTCCCGGACCAGAGCCTTGGCTCATTCTATGCCCTCTGCCTGGACCGCTGTTCCTCCTCCCTGTCTCCACGCGGCCGGTCCCTTTGCATTCTTCACCTCTCTGCTCAGAGGCCACCTCCCCTTCAGATCACCCTCTGAGAAGGACACGCGCACTCCATGATCCCCACAACTCCCTCCCTCAGTGACCCGCGCATTCCCTCTTGTGGGGTGACGTTGGTCGCAGTTCATGCTTCCATATTCACTCGCTGACCTGGGTGTCGTCTGCTTCCCCAGCCAGAACGCGACTTCCCACACCTGCCTGGCTCTCTGTTGCTTTCCCGGGGTGGGACGGGTGCTCGGCGCGCGGGACACGCTTGGGGTCGTGGCCCACTGTGCCGCTGCCCAGATGGGTGCGTGGAGGGACGGTGGCCGTTCCCCCGGCCTCTGTTTCTGTTGAAGACTCCTACCCAAGGTTTCAACCTTGAAGGAAATCTTTGCCACTTCGGTGGGCCACTAGAGTGCCACATATTTTTTTTTTTTTTTTTAAGACGGGGTCTCACTCTGTCGCCCAGGCTGGAGTGCAGTGGTGTGATCTCAGCTCACTGCAAGCTCCGCCTCCCGGGTTTATGCCATTCTCCTGCCTCAGCCTCCCGAGTAGCTGGGACTACAGGCGCCCACCACCTCGCCCGGCTAATTTTTTTGTATTTTTAGTAGAGACGGGGTTTCACGGTGTTAGCCAGGATGGTCTCGATCTCCTGACCTCGTGATCCGCCCGTCTCGGCCTCCCAAAGTGCTGGGATTACAGGCTTGAGCCACCGCGCCCGGCCGAGTGTCACTTTTTTTAAGCACTGGAGAGGAGGGTGTGTTTTCCCTGTGTTCATCGTAGGTGTTCTTTTTTCTCTTAGAAATTGCTTGGCCAGTCCTCTGCCCGTGTTGTTGTCGGCCATAGTCCCCTTTCGACCCTCCCCGCTGCCACCCGGAGGGCCTGAACACAAGTGCCTGTGATGACCTTGGTACCTGCCCCTCACCTGGGGCCGCCCACTTGTCCCCATCCAGGCTGTGTCTTTGTGTCTCTCTCTGTCTTTTTCAATCAATTTTGAACAACTTAAAAGCAAGGATTGAATCTTCTATTCTCTTGTCCCTGCAACACCCAACGGGGCAGCTTCATTCCGACAAGATTGTGAGGACGACACAGAGGCTCAGTAAGCTCTTGCTATTTGCCCGGTTGGTTGGGTTGACTTTATTTAGAGTTTCCCGTAGCTCTGGCCTCGGTTACCAAAGTTAATGAAATTAAATAGCATATTTTAGCAGTAGCAAAAAAAACAAACTTCTAGGAATAAGCCTAATAAGAAATATGCAGGACATCGGTCAGGTGCAGTGGCTCACACCTGTAGTCCCAGTACGTTGGGAGGCCAAGGCAGGCAGATCACCTGAGGTCAGGAGTTCAAGACCAGCCTGGCCAACTTGGCGAAACCCCGTCTCTACTAAAAATACAAAAATCATCCGGGCGTGGTGGTGGGCGCCTGTAATCCTAGCCACTCAGGAGGCTGAGGCAGGAGAATCACTTGAACCAGGGAGGTGAAGGTTGCAGTGAGCTGAGATCACGCCACTGCACTGCACTGCACTCCAGCCTGGGTGACAGAGTGAGACTCCATAGAAAGAAAGAAAGAAAGAAAGAAAGAAAGAAAGAAAGAAAGAAAGAAAGAAGAAAGAGAGAGAGAGAAAGAAAGAGGGAGGGAGGGAAGGAAGGAAGGAAGGAAGGAAGAAGGAAGGAAGAAAGGAAGGGAAGGGAAGGAAGGAAGGAGAAGGAAGGAGAAGGAAGGAAGGAGAAGGAAGGAAGGAGAAGGAAGGAAGGAGAAGGAAGGAAGGAGGGAGAGAAAGAGAGAGAGAGAAAGAAAGAAGGAAAGAAAAGAAATATTAATATTAAAATACTACAAGCTAAAATTAACAGATAGCCCACCAACTGAGGAAAAGGCGTTAGCAATTCATATAGTAGACAAAGTGCTGCTTTCCCAAATACATTAAAAAAAAAACCTCCTGAAAACAATGAGATAAAGACCAGCAAACTCATCAAAACATGAGTAAAGAACTTAAATGGGCAACCGGCATTTTAACACACAGAAAGGCGCCCAACCATACTCATAACAAGGAAATGCAAATTGAAACTAAATAGAGGTTCCATTTTATGACGGGTCAGACTGGCAAAAAGCAAAATGCCAGGCAACCCTCGCTGTTGACAAACTTGCGGGGAAGCAGGCGCTGTCGTACATAGCTGATGAAAGTACAAGTTAGCACAGCGTTTATGACCACCAAGTTGGCAACATCAATAAAAATGTAAATGCATCTGCCCTTTGGCCCAGCAATTTTGCTTATCCTATAGATACCATCAAGCACAGGTGAGGTCGTCTATGTGTGAAATTACTCACTGCAGCATTATTTACAAAGGCCTAAAAGCCCGTTGATAAGAGGTTGTTATATAAATCATAATAGATCCATAAAATGAAACTCAACTCTAAGAAAAACGAGGAGGCTGGGCACAGTGGCTCACACCTGCAATCCCAGCACTCTGGGAGGCCGAAGTGGAAGGCAGCATGATGAAACACCATCTCTACAAAAATAAGTGAACTGGGCATGGTGGTGTGCACCTGTGGTCCTAGCTACTCAAGAAATAGGCTGAGGTGGGAAGATGGCTTCAGCCCAGGAGGTCGAGGATGCAGTGAGCTGTGACCGCATCACTGCACTCCAGCCTGGGCAAAAGAGCAAGAACCTGTGTCAAACAAACAAACAAACACAACACAACAACAAAAAAAGGAGTCTGCTTTTGGCTTCCATCAACCAGGTTGGAGAAAACAAATGACCACATGTATTCTAATATGTCAGAGAGTTACCAAGGCAGCCAAGACCTGAAGGCCCAAGATATTGTGGGGGAGGGAAACAGGAGGTGAGCTGAACTTCTGCACCCTTTGGGGCAACCGCAAACCCATAACTGGCATGACCAGAGATGCTGAGAAGCTGAGCAGGGAGGCCTGCTGAGAATCCGAGAAGCTCAGAGGAGCTTTCCGCACTGTCATGCCAGCAGGAAGATGAAAATCAGAGTTCAGGACTGCTCACATTGCCAGGGCTTGGAGAGACAAGATCCTGGGGAGAGGAAAGGATCCCAACCGTCCAGGATGTCTATTAAAGGATCCCGACCGTCCGGGGTGTCTATTTACCAGCAGCACAGGGTGAGCGCACAGAGGCTGAGCAGAGGCTGCTAGGAATCTAAGCAGAACTGTGGGAGCCCTGCAGTACTGGAGAGGGAAAGATGGGTTCAGACCTGTCGTGCCAGAGGGTCCCCCAGAAGCACCTGAAGCTTTCATACGGACTCCTGGAGGGCAACGTCTCCTCTCAACTCTAGATTTAAATCCAAGAGGCTTCTTGACCTTGACTTCCAGGAGGCATCTCAGCCAGGACATTTTCAGAACAAACTCCCCATTGTCCTCCCTGCACTGTCCATCCCCACATGCCACCTGGGTCGGTGCGGACTCATCCCTCTAGCGAGTTAGGCGAGACCCCGGGCTCAGATCAGACCCTCCCATCCTCTCATCCCCACATTGACTCTGTCAGCGACTCTTGTTGGCTTCACCTTCAACACATACCTGGAATCAGACCCCTTCTCCCAACTTCAGCACCACCCTTTGGCCCAAGCAACCATCTCCTCCCCCACTCCCCCGGCACTGGTACCCAAGCCGCCATCTCCTTCCTTCTGCATTGGTGTAGTAGCTGTCCAGCTGCGATCTCAACTTCCACTTGGTCCCTAGAGACACAGCACCTGCAATAGTAAAAGTCATTGTGCCAACACTCAGAGCAAAGCCCAAAAACCTTAGAGTGACCCACAGGATCCAACCTTAGAGTGACCCACAGGATCCACCTCAGAGTGATCCACAGGATCCACCTTAGATTGATCCACAGCATCCATCTTACAGTGACCCACAGGATCCACCTCAGAGTGACCCACAGGATCCACCTCAGAGTGACCCACAGGATCCACCTCAGAGTGACCCACAGGATCCACCTCAGAGTGACCCACAGGATCCACCTTAGAGTGAACCACAGGATCCACCTTAGAGTGACCCACAGGATCCAACTTAGAGTGATCCATAGGATCCACCTCAGAGTGACCCACAGGATGCAGCCTTAGAGAAATCCACAAGATCCACCTTAGAGCGACCCACAGGATCCACCTCAGAGTAACCCAAAAGATCCACCTTAGAGTAATCCACAAGATCCACCTCAGAGTGACCCACAGGATCCAAGCTTAGAGTGACCAACAGGATCCACCTCAGAGTGATCCACAGGATCCACCTTAGAGTGACCCACAGGATCCACCTCAGAGTGATCCACAGGATCCACCTTAGAGTGACCCACAGGATCCAACCTTAGAGTGACCCACAGGATCCACCTCAGAGTGACCCACAGGATCCACCTCAGAGTGACCCACAGGATCCAACCTTAGAGTGACCCACAGGATCCACCTCAGAGTGACCCACAGGATCCACCTCAGAGTGAACCACAGGATCCACCTCAGAGTGACCCACAGGATCCACCTCAGAGTGACCCACAGGATCCACCTCAGAGTGACCCACAGGATCCACCTCAGAGTGGCCCACAGGATCCACCTCAGAGTGGCCCATAGGATCCAACCTTAGAATGACCCACAGGATCCACCTCAGAGTGACCCGCAGGATCCACCTCAGAGTGACCCACAGGATCCACCTCAGAGTGGCCCACAGGATCCAACCTTAGAATGACCCACAGGATCCACCTTAGAGTGACCCGCAGGATCCACCTCAGAGTGACCCACAGGATCCACCTCAGAGTGACCCGCAGGATCCACCTCAGAGTGACCCACAGGATCCACCTCAGAGTGACCCACAGGATCCACCTCAGAGCGACCCACAGGATCCACCTCAGAGTAACCCACAAGATCCACCTTAGAGAAATCCACAAGATCCACCTCAGAGTGACCCACAGGATCCAAGCTTAGAGTGACCAACAGGATCCACCTTAGAGTGACCCACAGGATCCAACCTTAGAGTGACCCACAGGATCCACCTCAGAGTGATCCACAGGATCCACCTTAGAGTGATCCACAGCATCCATCTTACAGTGACCCACAGGATCCACCTCAGAGTGACCCACAGCATCCACCTCAGAGAGACCCACAGGATCCACCTCAGAGTGAACCACAGGATCCACCTTAGAGTGACCCACAGGATCCACCTCAGAGTGACCCACAGGATCCACCTCAGAGTGGCCCACAGGATCCACCTCAGAGTGGCCCATAGGATCCAACCTTAGAATGACCTGCAGGATCCACCTCAGAGTGACCCACAGGATCCACCTCAGAGTGACCCACAGGATCCACCTCAGAGTGGCCCACAGGATCCAACCTTAGAATGACCCACAGGATCCACCTTAGAGTGACCCACAGGATCCACCTCAGAGTGACCTACAGGATCCACCTCAGAGTGACCTGCAGGATCCACCTCAGAGTGACCCACAGGATCCAACCTTAGAGTGACCCACAGGATCCACCTCAGAGTGACCCACAGGATCCACCTCAGAGTGACCCACAGGATCCAACCTTAGAGTGACCCACAGGATCCACCTCAGAGTGACCCACAGGATCCACCTCGGAGTGACCCACAGGATCCACCTCGGAGTGACCCACAAGATCCACCTCGGAGTGACCCACAGGATTCACCTCAGAGTGATCCACAGGATCCAAGCTTAGAGTGACCCACAGGATCCACCTCAGAGTGACCCACAGGATCCACCTCAGAGTGACCCACAGGATCCAACCTTAGAGTGACCCACAGCATCCACCTCAGAGTGACCCACAGGATCCACCTCGGAGTGACCCACAGGATCCACCTCGGAGTGACCCACAGGATCCACCTCAGAGTGACCCACAGGATCCACCTTAGAGTGAAACACAAGATCCATCTTAGAGTGACCCACAGCATCCATCTTAGAGTGACCCACAGGATCCAACCTTAAAGTGACCCACAGGATTCACCTTAGAGTGACCTACAGGATCCAACCTTGGAGTGACTCACAGGATCCAACTTAGAGTGACCAACAGGATCTACCTTAGAGTGACCCAGAAGATCCAACCTTAGAGTGACCCACAGGATTCACCTTAGAGTGACCCACAGGATCCAACTTAGAGTGACCCACAGGATCCAACTTAGAGTGACCCACAGGATCCACCTTAGAGTGATCCACAACATCTAACCCTAGAGTGACCCACAAGATCCAATCCTAGAGTGGCCCACAAGATCCTATATTATATCCTCCCCCAACTCTTTTTAATGAAACTTTTATTTTAGATTTCATGTTTAGTTTTTGTTTTGTTTTTTTGTTTTGTTTTGTTTGTTTTTTGAGCGAAATTTCACTCTTGTCACCCATGCTAGAGTGCAATGGCTTAATCTCAGCTCACTGCAACCTTCATCTCCTGAGTTCAAGCAATTATCCTACCTCAGCCTCCTGAGTAGCTGGGATTACAGGTGCCCGCCACCACACTCAACTAATTTTTTTTTTTTTTTTTTTAGTAGAGACAGGGTTTCACCATCTTGGCCAGGCTGGTCTTGAACCTCTTGACCTCAAGTGATCCACCGGATTTTATGTTTAGATTACAGAAAACTTGTGGAGAGAGCAAAGACATTTCGGTCTACTCTGCACCTGGCTTCCCTCATTCCTACATCCTTCCTGAGGACAGGGCATTTGTCTCATTAATGAAGCAATACGGGCACACCAGCGTTAACTAAACCTGACCTTTATTTGAATTTCATTATACTTTCCCCACTGCGTTCCTCATGATTTCCAAACCTGCCTGAAATTTTGCACCCTGTGACTGAACTACTGGTTAATGAAACTATTTATTTTTTAAAAAGTATTTCTTAATCCCACCGGGCCCAGGAGTGGACATAGACCCGTGAGTCATATTCTGGGACTCACAGGTCCCCATCTGAGACACCTGGGAGGTCAGGCCACTGCTGCTGTGTGTTTCAAGGTTGGGGGCCGCCCTCTGGGGTGCCAGGAGATCCTGTGTAGACACTGGGCAGGACAGAGGGCGGGGTGCTGGGGTGCTGTCCTTGGGAGCCTGTCCAGGCCGGATGGCTTTTCTGCAGGCTGGCTGAGGAGCTAATTATCGAGGCAGCCGACCGAGGGTGTTTGCCTCTTGACCTTTTGTGATGCTGCCTGTGGAAGCACGCTTGGCCGCTTCCCAGGGGAAATGCTCTCCCAAGTGTGAAGTGGCCCACCAGTGGGGTTAGGGGAGAGGGCGCCGCAATCCCCCAGCCCTGACCTGGAATGATCATCTTCTGGTGCGGCGTGGCCCTCCTGCGGATGCTGACAGTCACAGGGGCAGGGGGGAGCGGGCTGGGCTCTGCTGGCAGGTGCCAGGGCAGGTGCCAGGGGTGTGAGGGCTGGGCTCTCCCACCAGGTGCAGGGGTCTCCCTGGTCCACACACCCTGGCCTAGCCTCAGACCGCCAGGGTTGTGCGGACTCCAACAAGAACACCCAGTGGAGGGCCCGGGGAGAGTCTTGGAGGCGCTGAGCCCAGTCCCGTGCCCTCACCCCAGGAGCGGGCTGCTTCGTCTCCACGTGGCCTCAGGCCCTGCAGGTCACCCGGGGGCCGCCGCCGCCAGCAGGGGGCGCCTTTCTCTAACCTCCCAGCGAGGAGCAGGTGCCTCCCCCAGCCTCAGGCCGCGCTGCAGCCTGTGCCGCCCGTGTCCTCCGTTCTGTTTGCTCAGGTGTCCCCCGGCTTGGGAGCGGGGCCCCCAGCCTCGGTTTGAGGCAGGACGTGGGTAGGAGGGGCCCCTTCCATGGAGCGCGGGGCCCACCGGGGAGGCAGCCCTGGAGCCCCCACCCCCCACAACCCGCCCAGGATTGACAGCCCCTGCCTGGGGCGCCCTCTGACCCCCCGCGGTCACCGGGAGAGGAGGAGGCCCCAGACAGGTTGGGCCGGGATGCAGGTGGCCCCGGGCTCGGGTCCCAGCGCAGGGGCTGCTGGTGAACGAGCTCCGCCCTTGCCCAGGGAGGGGCCGGCGGGTGGGGCCCCCGCAGAGGACATTGTCCCGAGGGCACCAGGGCCCGGCCGCCCCGCCCAGCGCCGCCTGCCCTCTGAAAGGCCTTTCATCCCGGAGCCGGCAGCGCCACTGGCCGCATCAAAGAGCGTCTATGGAAAGTCATATTTTTCCCCAAACCAGAAAAGTTCAGGCTGGGAGCACAAACATTCAGCTCATTATTTAGAAATAACAAATCCTCTGGGCCCTGGTATCAGATCAAAGCTCGGAAATTAAATTCTCCAGAAAAGGAGGCGGCCTGGGATCAGCAGATTTGTGTTTGCTTATTTTTTTTCATTCAGCAGCTAAAAAAAGGGACTCGAAATCTGCCTAGCGGTTTGGAAGTCTGGCCCGGGGTGTGTGAGCTGCGAGGAGACAGTGAGCTCCGGAGGCTTCTGGGCGTGGAGGCTGAAAATATTTGGTTGACATGACAATGGAGACGGCCTGGCAGCTTGTCAAGCGCCGGGTCCAGGAATGTCCTTGTCCTACCCTACCCCCCAAGGCAGTTCACACACACGCACACACATGCACACATGCACCCACATGCCCGCAGAAACACACACACACCCGCATGCATGCAGAAACGCATACACACATACACAAACGTGTACACATGCACACACATGCATGCAGAAATGCACACGCATACACACACAAACGTACACACACACATGCACCCACATGCACACAGAAACACACATATGCACACACACACACAAACGTGCACACATGCACCCACATGGATGCAGAAACACACACACAGACAAACGTGCACCCACACACACCCAAATGCACGCAGAAACACACACATGCACACACATACACACAAATGTGCACACACACGCACACCCACATGCATGCAGAAACACACACACATACACACAAACATGCACACACATGTGCACCCACATGCATGCAGAAACACACACACATACACACAAACATGCACACACATGTGCACCCACATACATGCAGAAACACACACATACACACAAACGTGCACACATGCACACGTGCACCCACATGCACACACATGTGCATACATGCGCACATAAATACATACACACAGAAGCTCACACATGCACACAGAAACACACACATGCACACATACATGCACGCACAAACACATATGCACAGATGTGCACACATGCACACAGAAACACACACACACAGACACATACAAACGTGCACACATGCACACAGAAACACACATGCAGGCACAAACACATACACGCACACACAGATACAAGCACACACACACCCACATGCAGACAGAAACATGCACACACAGGCACACATGCACACACGTAAGCAGAAACACATGTAAAACACATGCACATACACAGAAGCACACAGAAATACACACGCACACACAAACACATGCACACACACACAAGCACACATGCACCCACGTGCATGCAGAAGCACACACTCATACAAAACACATGCCTATGCACCTGCACACATGCTCACTCGCACATGCACAAACATGCACACACACACATGTGCCTGTGCACAGATGCTCACCTGCCCACAGGAGCTCACATCTCCAGGGCGCACACATGCCATATGTACTCATGTGCACACAGGAACACTACAGTGGTTAAAACATCTGGCACAAGAATCAGGAGTGTGGCTCTTTGCTCTTGCCCCAGGAATTGGGGCTGGTTTGAAATTTGTGGCACACCAGAGGACAACAGACCTGCCCTAGAGCGTGCAGGGGCCTTGCTGCCTCCAGACTTGGGCAGAGATGCCCTTGGCAGCGATACTGCCTCTTGCTGTTCCATCCTCATCCCCTCCAGAGGTCCCCAGACCCTGGCTGCAGGTTTGCGTGGCCCACCAAGGGTCACAGGTGCACAGAAGGCACTGGGCACGGTGTAGTGGCCATCACATTCCCCTGCAGTGCCCTGGTGGGGCCACCTTTGTCCTCTCCAGCTGGGGACATGCTGGGATTATGGCAGAGGTGCCAGCAGGGCAGGAATCTCTAAGAAAAAACCACATAGCCTTTGTGGAGGGCAAGAGGGAATGTGGGCCCCTCCTTGCCCCACTCCTGTGCCCCTAAGCATGCCCCGGTAAGCATCCTACACCTGGCCACTGGGGCACCTGACTCAGGTCCAAGCCGAGCACCACAGTCCTACCCACAGGCCACTAGGGTTGGCTCATTTATGGGCATGTGGCCCAGTCTCAGCAAATGAGATGGCAATGCTTTGGCTGCTCAGGCCCCAGTCCTGAGCAGCATGGAAGGGGGGACACCCGGGCCCCTCCTGCACCGTGGGGGACGTCCAGGGCCTCTACCATGAGAAAGGAGGCCCATTGTGGTAGAAAGTTCTCCACCACCCAGGCCCCTCTACCATCATGGGGGACATCCAGCCCTCTCCACCACCATGGGGATGTCCAGGCTTCCATCGTTCCCACGATGGGGAACGTCCAAGCCCCTCTATCACTATGGGGGACATCCAGGGCCTCTACTAGGATGATGGAAACCCAGGCCTCTCCACCGCCTTGGAGGACATCCGGGCCTCTCCACCACCATAGAGAACCTCTGAGTCTTTCCACCAGCATGGAGGACGTCCAGGCCTCTCCACCACCATGGAGGACGTCCGGGCCTCTCCACTGCCATGGAGGACGTCTGAACCTCTCCACCGCCATGAGGGACATCCGGGCCTCTCCACCGCCATGGAGGACGTCCGGGCCTCTCCACCACCATGGAGGACGTCCGAACCTCTCCACCGCCATGGAGGACGTCCGGGTCTCTCCACCGCCATGGAGGACGTCCGGGCCTCTCCACCGCCATGGAGGACGTCCGAACCTCTCCACCGCCGTGGAGGACGTCCGGGCCTCTCCACCGCCGTGGAGGACGTCCGGGCCTCTCCACCGCCGTGGAGGACGTCCGGGTCTCTCCACCGCCGTGGAGGATGTTGGGGCCTCTCCACCACCATGAGGGAAGCTGTCCCAGGACAGGGCCAACACCACAGATGGCCCAGGCAGCCAGGTTCTGGGACACAGCAGAGCTGAATCAAATTCACCCTGAAGTCCACACTGGCAGCCAACCTAAGCATCTCAAAAGACCACTTAAACCCCTTCTTATGTGGGGTAGTCCGAGCCGGGTTCCTCCTGAATGCCACAGACATGAAGCCTGAGGGCAGAGCCCTGCCTCCAGGCATCCTCCTGGTCTCCGTGAAACAGCCCCAGACACAGAGGCTGACGCCTGGACACAGGCTCCACGGGCAGCAGGATCAAGGGCGTCTCCCCTCAAGGCCTCGAACTCAACCCCTCTGCAGAGCCCTTTCTTGCCATATAAAGGAACACCGGGTTCCAATGTGGGTATTGTGTCTCTTTGGGTGGGTGGGCGGGCATTATTCTGCCTTCCACCTGTGCATATGTGAACAAAACACACATGTGTGCACCTGTCCCATGCCCACCTGTGTCTGCAGACAGACAGACAGACATGCTGTCTTAGTCCAGATTCCTCAAAAGCAAAGCCTGAGGCAGGGATTTCAGTGCAGGTGGTTTATTTGGGAGGAAACCTGAGGAAGCCAGAGGAAGGGAAGTCAGGAGAGGACGTGCTCATGAGCTGACCGCTGCCCTGGCCACAGCAGGCATCTGCATGGCTACGCACACATGGGACCCCATAGCTAGGGATGTGTCTGTGGCCTTTGCACCCCATTCAGGGCTCCCCTGGACCAGCGGAGGAGCCTGTCGTCCTGGTCCCTCATGGGTGATGCTTGTTAACCCCGAGGGGCTCTCACCAGAAGACAGGCGTGTTCGGGTCTAACCCGTGGAGATGCTGATATCCCTCTAAACGTCTCCCAGCGCTCCTGCCTCTAAGTTTAGCACCACACATAGAGCAAATAAAGGGGAAGAAATGGGAAACATCTGGAAACACCGACAGTGTGCCTCTTTTTTTTTCTAAAAAACTGATAAAAATAGTGTCATCGACAAGTTCGTTTTCTAGGCAATGTTATTTTAGGCAGCATGTTAATGGCATGAGAATTAGTGCAAATTCAGTAATTAGGCTAGGCTGGCAGCGAGAGCTGGCAGGCGCCAACAGCCCGCAATTTGAATTTCTGTCCTGACGCGGCGTATCTGACAACGGGGTGAGGGGAGCGTGCCATGCTGCCGAGGACACGGGGCGAGAGCAGGGGTCCACAGCCAGGGTGCGCCTGAATACCTGTGTCCTCTGGGTGTCCCTCTGGGTCTTAGGGACAGGGCAGCCCAGGCTCAGAGTAATCCCGTGGGCCAGGAGTGCTCAGTGGACACCAGGCCAGGCCAAAGCCCTCCTGCTGGCTATCTGGGCAATGACCTTCGCTCTGGACAGGGCTGCGGGGCCAGGAGACTCTGTGAGGCTCACCGCTCCCCACCCGGCACTCCGCTCTCCTGCAAGGGTGTCTGCCTGTGCCCATTTTCATGGTGGTGGGTGGGCTCTGTGGGCCTCCAAAGGTGCCTGGCTGGACAGCAACATCGGTGATGGCTTCTTCATAGTGACCTGCTCTAAGAGAACTGCTAGCCCCTTTCACAGATGGGGAGACAGACTGCAAAGATGAGCTGATCTCCCAGGGCTGCAGAGCCTGGAGTGGGAGAGCTGGATCTCTCACTCTCCTCCATACCTTCCCAGGTCTAGGGCAGGCAGGACTCCGTGCAGGACCCCTGTTCTGTGCGACGAGGATGGCAGCGTCCAGGGCACGTGCTGGCTGCCGGCGTCCTAAGGGCAGGGTGGGCAGCTCTGCTGGAGGCCTCCAGGTGCTCCTGGTGGAAGCCATGCACCCAGTGGCTCTAGCACCTCAGGTCGCTGTGCATGGTCCAGGAAAGCCCCTTCTGTACTCTCAGCCTCAGTTACCTCCACTGCAGAAGAGGGCTCCAGGCTTGTTGGGAGGGTTGAAAAGTGAGATGCACCCTGGGGGACACAGGAAACACGCAGCAATAATCATGTTTGCTGCTATTGTGAGCCCTGGACACACCCTGGGCTTGAGTCCTGTTCCCTCCCAAAGCCCGAGCTTCAGTATCTCTCTTGGTCAGTCCATCTTCCAGAGAAACTTAGCTTTCAGCAGAATCTCCTTTCTTTCTTAATTTTTTTTTTTTTTTTTGACAGGGTCTCGCTCAGTCACCCAGGCTGGAGTGCAGTGGCATGATCATAGCTCACTCTAGACTTGACCTCCCAGGCTCAAGAGAGCCTCTGCCCTCAGCCTCCCAAGTAGATGGGACTACAAGTGCCACCACACCCAGCTAATTTTTAAATGTTTTGTAGAGACGAGGTCTTGCTACGTTGCACAGGCTAGTCTTAAACTCCCAGCTTCAAGCCTCAGCCTCCAGACCCTCCTGTCCAGCCAGAACATTCCCAGATGAAACTAGGTGCCTTTTCCCCATTATACTCCACTCCCCTCTCACTGATGCACCCCCAGTGCATCCCAGCACCGTGCCCAGCACACAGTCGGTGCCCAGAAATCATTCACCGAGGGCTTGGATGGCCAAAGCCCATACCAGCCCCTCCTCCCCAGAGGCGGCCCTCCATCCCCAGGCTGCTCCAAGCTCCATAGGGAACAGACCACGCTTTGCTTCCCTCAGAGCACTGGGAAGTTCCTGGAGGCGGCCACCATTTGGGGCCTGCTATCTTCCCACAGAGGCCTCGGATGAAGCCCCAAGACACTGGCTCTGGCTACCTTGTGACGTTGTCTCCTAAAGGACTGGCCTAAGCAGGGGAGCATTTGGATCCCAGTGTGGGTCTCACTTTGGATTTGCCCAAAATCAGGACCTCAGGCAAGGGTTCAGTGGAGGGTCTGCTTTGGGAGGTGGTCTCGGAAGCACAGGGAAGGGGTGGGCTGACGACCCGCAGAGGAGCAGGTTCTGCTGCAGGCAGCGGGGGCCCTGCCGTGCTGGTAACCCCTGAGGAGCTTCTTGTGAAACACACCTCCACACCGCCCTGTGGAGGGACAGGAATGCTGGCTATCTTTCCAGGACTGGCATCTGTCACTGGCCTGAGATTGCCCCTGCAGACGATAACGCCTGGCACTTTGGGGCTGCTCTGAGTGAGGCTGAGCACGTTTCCAGCACCCCGTGCAGAGCAGCCGTGGGATGCAGGGACCTGAGAGGGGCATCAGTCAGGGTGCACGGGAGCCATCCGATGCACCTGCAAGTGGACTTGAAGGTGGCCCGAGGGGCCGTGGGTCAGGACACTTAGTGTCTATTAAAGCAACAAATCCCTCTGAGGGAAGAATGGCACCCTCCATGTGGCACTCCTGTACCCAGCACATGGGAGGAGGGCGCGGTGAGTGTGCACTGCACAAAGAGGTGATAGCAACCTTGCCCGAGGGTTACCGAGGAACAAGGAAAAGGTTATGTGAGGCTCCTGGGCATCTCATTGGAATACATTACCGTGCACAGCAGGGCCTAACACAACAGAAGGGTCTTACGGCTCCGGAGGCCGGAAGTCTGAACTGAGGAGGCCGGCAGGGTGGGTCCCCCTGAAAGCCAAGGGAGGGTTGGCTCCAGGCCCCTCCTGCCTCTGGTGCTGGCCACAGTCCTTGCCACTCCTTGTCTTGTGGCCGTGCCACTCGAATCTCTGTCTCCACGGCCTGCTTCTCTCTGTTCTCCTCTTCGGAAAAGGACACTTGTCATTTGATTCAAGGCCACTGGAAATCCAAAATGATTCCATCTTGAGGTCCTCAGCTAATTACATCTGCAAAGACCCTCTTTCCAAAGGTCACATTCTGAGGGTTTGGGTGGGCATGAACTTTGAGGGGTTACCGTCCAATCCAGTACAGGGACTTTCCAGCTGCAGGTCCTAGGAAAGGTTCTACACTAAAATGCAGGCCCTGGGGAAGGCTCTGTGCCGAAACACAGGCCCCGGGGGGAAGGCTCTGTGCTAAAATGCATCACCAGTTCACAATGCGGGGCAGGACAGTGCAGGCTGAAGGAGCCATGCTGTTGAGGGGCCTGGGTAACTGTATAACCTGAGGGTCTCCATGCCTTCCGGCCTGTGTGGGTGCCTCTTCCACTGTGAACTGCCCCACCCCCCACTCCAGAGGGGCAGCCCCTCAAATTGTCATCTCTCACCACCCTGGACTCTTCAGGGCAAACCGAGCATTGCTTAATGGAAACATTTTTTCTTTAGAGGTGACAATTCCCCCCCACCAGAGTCGTCCCCAGTCTGGGTACTCGAAGTGGGATTCCTGGACCTGCAGCTCCAGCATCACAGCGCTGTGCCCCGACCTTCTGAATCAATCACAAGACCCCCAGGCGATTCCCGCATTTGGCAATGTGTGAGAAGCACCAGCCTGTGTGGCCAGATCAATGGACAGCTTGTCCCCTGGTGTCCACACTTGTCCCTCGGCATCCACGCCTGTCCCTAGTGGTCTTCATCTTGTCCAGAGCCGCCCGAGCAGACAGGACAGGATGTAGCAGTGAGGATGACATCTCCTTCCGCTCACTGGTCCACACCAGGCATGTTTCTGACAGTGAGGGTCTCCTGCAGCCCTCAACACTCTGGAAGTACTGGGATGTGGTGTGTGGGTTCCCACTACTCTTGCTTACTTCGAGGACTCCAAACTTTTATTGACCATCAAGCATGTTTTTCTAGAAACCCTGTCTTGTGGGAGCAGGTGTTATCAGTCGTGTCCTGGTCAGTCCTGCAAAAGGAGGAAATGGCCATGGGCCACCTCCTGGTTCACCTGCACCTGTGTAGGCAGCTCCCATGCACCCTGGCCACTGCCCTGCTCAAGTACCTGGGCCTCACTGCAGGTGTGTGAGGACCTTCTCGGGCCCCTCGACGTGGCCGTGTGTCCAGCTCCCAGGCACTCGGCGCCCTGTCCCTCGTCCCCTGTCTCCCGCCCCCTTGTTTACCAGTGGGGAAGACGGGCCTGGCTGGCGGGGGTGCGGGTCTGTCCCTGGCCCCAGCTGTGGAACAGCTGAGCTCATTGGAAACGAGGCTGCGGGCCTGAATGCAGCCCTTGTCTCCTGGCCGCTGTTAATAGCCTCTATAACTGCCCAGCATTTCTATTGACTCAAGATAAGTTCCGGGGGCTGGAGAACAGCTCACTGTTTGGCCCATGTCTGCTGGCCAGGCCGGGCCAGACCGGGACGGCAGGGTTTGGTGAGTCCTGCAGGCCGGGCCCCAGCGGTCGGTTCTGGCAGCTCAGCAAACAGCTCGCCCGGGGCCACACGTTGTCCTCCTTATCCCTCGGGCCCGGCCAGAAACCTCGCGGCGATTACACTATCAGCCTCCCTCGGCGGTGCCAGCGTGTGACACAGGTCACATGTTCTCAAAACTCTGTCCAGAAACAGGTGTTCCAGGTGACATCATATCTGACCAGAGATCACTAAGTCTTCCGAATTCTATCAATATTTGTGTTTCCAGCTCCACGGAGAATCTAATCAGGCTTCTGATGACACCTGCCACATTTCTGGCCCGCTTTGCTCCCGGCTGCGGGTATCGAGTCCCGTCTCCACTCGTTTTGGATTGACCCTCCTGAGAGCCTAGTGAGCCGACAGGAAGGGCCTCTGGGGCGGCCGGATGAGGGGAGCAGAGCCAGGGGGTCGGGAAGGAGGCCCTGGAGCAGGAAGAGGTGGGGTCCAGCCTGTGAGCCTCAGCCTGGGTAAGAAGAGTCCTCTCTGGGCCCTTGGCCTTTGGTGGCTCCAGCCACACCTCACCAGGGCACAAGTTCAACATGCAGGCCCCAAGCGCAGCCGAAGCCCCAGACTCCAACGGCCCAGCCCACAGGTGCGTCCCAGAGGCCGGAGCAGGGCAGCCCTCGGCCACCAGGCAAGAGCCACCACGATGGGTCTGAACCACCACGATGGGTCCCTGCTCTAGAGGAAGAAACTGCACCCTTTTTAAAAGAAAGGAGCAGAAACAAGAAAACAGAGCCTCGCGGCACCTGCAGGCCGTGGCGTCCCTCAGGCCCCTGGATCTCGGGCTCTGGGTGGGGGTGAAGCCCCTCGTGGACAGTGAGTCCCCTCTCAACCAGCCCCCGAGGGCCCCAGAACCCCAGAGAAACTCCCAGCCGCATCTGGGGTTGTATCGAGAAGCCACGAGCAGGAGATAAACCTCACCTAATGTCAGAACAAATAAGAGGTTGAAATCAGAGAGGCCTGCAAGAGATAAGACAGGCACTCGCCCGGGCCGTGCCCCCCAGCCACCCGCACCCCCATCCCGGCCCGGGAGAAACAAAGCCTCCAGAGCTGCCCGCATTAATCATTTCTGGGTGGCCCAGGGCAGGGAGGTCCTGTTTCTTGGCTCCCTGGAGGCCCCGCCTGCCAGACCAGGCCAGGCCTCGAGGTTTCTGGGGGTTCCTGTGCCTGCAGCCAGCACCGTGAGACCAGGGGGCCCAGCAGTGTATGAAGTAAACCCTGTCCCTGAGCTGCACACGCTGAGGGTCAAGCTTGAGACGCAGGCTATTCAGAGAACCACACAACCACACTAGTGAGTGGACAAAGGGCGGTAGCTCTGAAGCCCAGGACCATACAGCATCGTGGGGTTCCTCACAGGCAAAGGGGATATGGTAGCAGCTTGAACACGCACATTCCGAATTCAGTAAGCACCATGAGGCCGGGAAGGACTCCGTGCCTGCTCCTGGCTGAGGCTTCACGGGGCATATGAGGAGCGTGAGAGGGACAAGCTCCTCCAAACCCAGGCCCAGGTTGAAGTCAGTGTCCCCCAGCTCCCTGCTGAAAAAACCAGGTGCTGACTGGGCAGGGAAGGGAGGGGAGGGGAGGGGAGGGGAGGGGAGGGGAGGAGAGGAGAGGGCCTGTCAGGGGAGGAGAGGGGAAGGGAGGGGAGGGAAGGGGAGGGGAGGGTCTCTCAGGGGATGGGAGGGGAGGGGAGGGAAGGGGAGGGGAGGAGAGGGGAGGGGAGGATAGGAGAGTGGAGGGCCTGTCAGGGGAGGGGAGGGGAGGGGAGAGGAGGAGGGGGAAAGGGGAGGGGAAGGTCTCTCAGGGGAGGAGAGGGGAGGGGATGGGAGGGGATGGGGATGGGAGGAGAGGGAAGGGGAGGGGAGGGGAGGGGAGGGAAGGGAAGGGGAGGAGAGGGGAGGGGAGGATAGGAGAGGGGAGGGCCTGTCAGGGGAGGGGAGGGGAGGGGAGAGGACGGGAGGGGAGGGCAAGGGAGAGGAGGGGAGGGGGAGGGCCTCTCAGGGGAGGAGAGGGGAGAGGAGGGGAGGGGAGGAGGGGACGGGAGGGAAGGGGAGGGCCTCTCAGGATTCCAGGGCTCCTGTGCTCAGGGGGGTGCCCAGGCCGCCTCCCAGCCACTGGCAGAGAGGAGCCATTGTGCCCAAGCCAGGCGGTGGGTCAGAGGCTGAGGGGAGCCTGGCTGGCTGTCCATGGGCAGCCTCGGTCCAGTTCTTGTCTGTTCATGTCCAGGGCAGTGAAGCTCAGCCCTACAGAAGTCGAATGACTGGGGGAGGCCTGCTCGCACCCACCTGCGGGCAGAAAAGAGGCCCTGGCTGGGTGAGGTGGGGAGTCTAACCCCTGCCCTGGCAGGTCAGGTCTGCAGCAAATTCTCCAACACCGGGGGCAGGTGGTCTTCTGGTTCAGAGCAGAACCAACGGCCCTGCCCTCCCGGAATCTTCCCGCACTTGGGAACAGCAGGTGCGCTCGCTTCCACCCCTTGGGAAGCTGCTCATAGGCCCCGAGGGACCTCCCAGCCGCGGAAAGCCCGCCCTGTGGGATGCATCCAGCCTGCCCCACAGTCCCCCTCAGCATCGCGGGAAGGGAGGCTCCTGACCCCCCAGCCCCTCCTCCGCTCCTCACCACGACCTTCTTGTTGACGTCAGGCTGTGGGGCCGGGGTTCAGGGTCCCTGCCGCCAATCCCACATCCACCATTGCGTCCACAGAGCTCCAGCCCCAGGGTGCACAAGGCAGCTGAGGGGCCCCAGCCCCGTCCCGGGTCTAAGCCATCCCTGCGAAGGTGGAAGACAGCACCCAGAACACAGAGGCCCCCACCCGGGCGTCTGGGGACAGGGCCACAAGCAGAGGAAGGGACATCTCACAGCAAGATGTCTCTTGCTGGGCTGGAGAAAATCAATTTCCTCTGCCCGCTGCGTCTGTGGACACGCCGGTCCCTTTTTAATTCAACCTGAATTAATTACCAGAGCAGAGGCAGGTGTTCCTTCTTGGTTTCTCTCTCCGGCTCTCTGCCTTGTTCGTTTGCAAACGGCTGGGGAGCCTGCGGGGAGATCTGTCCAACAGTGCCAGGGTCCAAAGACCGAGGGGCCCCGTATAGGTCTGGGCACTCACGTCCGCAGCACCTCAGGACCACCAGCAGCTCCAGGGGGGCTCAGGATCCCTCCAGTCCCTGCTGGGGGTCCCTTGTTGCTTTATCTCTGCAGCTCTCGACTCCTAAGCCTTTCCTGAGTACAGAGATTAAGATTCTAAATCAGGATCAAAGAACCAGGGGTGACCCATGGACATCCTCGCTGGGCCCCGAAAGTGTGGCTGAGCCCCTGGTGGTCCGGGGAGAGCACGGCCTTCCAGGCCTGACCGTGGAGACCCCGGCTTGGTCCCGCCTGATCTCTGTAGACCACAGGTTGGTGAACAGTCTCTGGGATGAGGCTGGAGCTGGGAGGACCTCATGCTCAAGGGAACTTAGCATGTGGCTCCAGGAATGGACATCCCAGGGTGGGGATGGGGGGCACGTTTCCATTTTCAACACACCCAACCTCAGCACAAGACTCCCAGATCTGGCCGGGCGCGGTGGCTCAAGCCTGTAATCCCAGCACTTTGGGAGGCCGAGACGGGCGGATCACGAGGTCAGGAGATAGAGACCATCCCGGCTAACAGGGTGAAACCCCGTCTCTACTAAAAAAAAAATACAAAAAAAAAAGCTAGCCGGGCGAGGTGGCGGGCGCCTGTAGTCTCAGCTACTCGGGAGGCTGAGGCAGGAGAATGGCGTGAACCCAGGAGGCGGAGCTTGCAGTGAGCTGAGATCCGGCCACTGCACTCCAGCCTGGGCGACATCTCAAAAAAAAAAAAAAAGACTCCCAGATCTACAACAGGGATGGTGACAATCTCAGTCCACCGTGGCTAGAGGGAAGAAAGGCCCCAGGGGCCATCAGTGGCTTTCACTTCACTTTACAAACAGAAAAACGGCGTCCAGGCAGGGCGAGGTCAGTGGCAAAGACGAGATTCATGCCCAGGTCCCCTGGCCCCAGAGACTGCCTCTCAGTGGACACTGGCTGCCAAACGCACCAGCATTCCTGAGGCACAGAGAACCCAGTGGGGTCTTCACAAGGCCGGACATCGAGGCCCTTTTCAGCGACCCTCCAGAAAGGAGACCAAGCACCTGTGTGCCCAGCCCCGCTGGGTGCTTGTCCCACAGCTACGGTGGAGGAGAATCAGCAAGTACAGGAACCGTAAACCGGTGATCGGATGTGGCTCAGACCCAACAGGACCCACGGGCCCAGGACGCAGGAGAGGAGGCCCCCGGCCACCTGGACCTGGACATCGCCACTGCATGGGGGGCTCAGGAGACGAGGACCCTGTGAGCTGCTGGGATACGCATGAGCCACCCGGGCGGTGGGTCTGCACCCCATGGGAAACACTGCAGAGAAGGTAAGAACCAATCGTTCAGTGAAACAGGAATCCCAGCAGCTCCTGACCTGCACCGAGGACCGGGCTGGGAGCCGGGGCAGCCTCAGAGGCTGTCACACAGGTGACCCAGGGTCCCCTGGTGATCCTGCCACCTCAGGCCCGGAGGACAGTCCCATCTCCTCCCCCTGACAGCGGCGTCTGGCAGGCGGCCAGCTTCGCGTGTCCTTAAAGGCGGGGTTCTCCACTTCCAGGGTGCAGCACCCACCCGCTCCGGGACCTGTGCCTCTTCAGGCCTTGCCTCAGTGCCCGTGCCAGGCCCTCTCAAAGTGTGGCCTGCCGACGCCTGCGTCTGTCCTCATTAACAGCCAGATTCAGGGACACTAGCAGGGACTCCAGCTTCCGAAAGCAGCGAGAGGTCTTCACGGGGCAAGTAGCTCATGCTCGAGTTCTCCACGCCACTGCCGTGCTGCTGAGAGACCGGCCACAACAGAATTCACCCGACATGAACAACAGAGAAAAGACAGATACACACACACACACAGGGTGCCAGAGCCGGGGCCCGGCGCCATCTCTGTGAAAAACTCAGCACGTGAGTTGGGTATCACTGGTTTTTCAGAAACAAAGGACAGAGGAAGGGTGGCCAAAAGAGGATCCACATCAATAATGGCTGGAAGTTTCCCATATTTGGCCAAGAAACAAACCAGTGACAAGAAGCTGAGCAAATACCGAGTAGGATAAACCCGAAGAAACCTGCACCAGCACACATCAAACCACAACGTCCAAAGCTCACACGCGCGTTGAAAGCAGCCGGAACAACAGAACTTTCCTCAGAGAGGAAATGCCGATTCGAATGACAGCAAATTTCTCATCAGAAACCACGCAGGCTTGCCGGGCGCGGTGGCTCAAGCCTGTAATCCCAGCACTTTGGGAGGCCGAGGCGGGCGGATCACAAGGTCAGGAGATCGAGACCACAGTGAAACCCCGTCTCTACTAAAAATACAAAAAATTAGCCGGGCGCGGTGGCGGGCGCCTGTAGTCCCAGCTACTCAGGAGGCTGAGGCAGGAGAATGGCGGGAACCCGGGAGGCGGAGCTTGCAGTGAGCCGAGATCGCGCCACTGCACTCCAGCCTGGGCAACAGCGTGAGACTCCGTCTCAAAAAAAAAAAAAAAAAAAGAAACCACGCAGGCCAGAAGGGAGAGGCTCCGGTTTTCGGGCTGGTGGGGGCTACAGAGGGAGGAGGAGCAGCCGGCAGTGCCGAAGCTGTTCTGATTGATGGCCTTGACGTCGCATCCTGGCTGCCACACGGCGCTCGGCTTTGCCAGATGGAACCAGAGGGGACATTGCACAAAGGGCACACAGAATCTCTCGGTATGAATTCTTAAAATTACACGGGAATCTACAGTTATCTCAAAATTAAAATTTAATTTAAAAAAAACCGAAGTGATCACCTAGAGTCCTGCTCCACCCCCAGTATCCTCCAAACAGGACCTGTTGTCACCGAGTCCCGCTCCCAGCACCACAGAGAAATCGAGCCTGTGCCTCCTATCCCAGCACAGTCCGCACCCAGCTCCCTCCGTCCCCAAAGCCAGCGGCTCTGCCTCCCCGTCGTCCTCTCTCCCTCCAGCAGCCGGGGCCACAGCCTTCGAAATCACGTGAAAGCTTGCCTCCCGCTGCTCACGCCCCGTTACAGGCTTCCTCTTCCTCCAGGGCCGAGAGCCCCATAGGCCTCCATCAGAGATCTGCTCCCACCCAGGCCTTTGGTGGCACCTCTGCCTGCCAGCCTGTCCCCAGATCCTGGCTTTGCTGCTTCTCGTCACGCAGGGCATCCTTGCGTCTCAGGCAGCAGAGCCCCCTCCTGCCCGGCTCTCCCCACCCTCTTGCCTTGCTTTGGTTTCTTCTGTGTTTGACGCCAGCTGACTGATCTTGCTTCCTTCCCTGCCCTCCCGTCTGTGTCCGTCCCCACCCCCAGGAACTGGCGTGTCTCCGTCAGGACCCAGTCCAGGCTCTGGCACCTGTGAGGTGCCCGCCGTGTGGCCTGCCCTCCAAATGGATGACCGGTTGAAGGGATGCGGCCTCCACCAGCCTGTCTGGGCTGCGGACATCCGTGGTCTGTGTCACTCTGACCCCCACTAGCTACAGCCGGGGCCTTGCGGGGCTGGGATCTGCTTTGGGAGACCTCTCTGTTCCCAAGGTCTGCCTGGATCCACCAAGGTCCACCACGGCCCGGCTGTGTCCGGTGAGTGTGGGTCACAGTTCTGGGGACTATAGTCTCCCTGGCTCCTCTCCCAGATCTCCGCCCTCATACCCCATCCATTCTCTCTTGCTTGCAAAACGTCCTCCAAGATGAGGCCAAGCAGTGCTCATGCCCGGCCCCACCGGCTCTCCCTGGACACCCTTGTTGTTTCAGAAAACTCCCCTCTCCCCGAACGAGGCACTCAGTCTCCAGACACCCCTTTTCCTCCACCCTACCTACACCTGGTATTTTACGAGCCAGCCTCACTCCTGTTAGCCCTTGGCCCCGTACTCAGCTGAGAAAGTGCTGTGGGGTGCACACCACCTCCCCACCTCACCTCCTCACCCAGGAGGGACCCCTGGCTCCATTTTGCAGGTGAGCAAACAGGCTCTGAGACCTCGAGGAACCCTCCACACAGGCCCTGTTCTCTGTCGATTGGCTCCAGTGCTTCAGAGGCCCAGGCCGACGGGAGGCATTTTCTCCTCCTGTTTCCAGATTCGGTAGAAACGCCACAACCCCGAGGCACCAGCCTGTGGGTTCTCGAGCCGCAGAGGCCTTGGTTCCAACAGACGTGCAAAGAGGAGGGGGCCCTTGGGAGGCCCTGAGTAGGGCACCGTTCACCACCCGTTTGTGGGGTCTGCAGGGGGTGGGGGCTGGGGCTCTGATGTCCCCGGCTTTCCTGTTCCTTCTCTCTGTGATCCCTGCTATAGCCCTTGGGAGGCCCTGAGTGGGGCACCGTTCTCCCACCCATTTGCGGAGTCTGGAGGGCGGGGGCTGGAGCTCTGATGTCCCTGACTTTCCTGTCCCTCTCTCTGCCCCCTGCTACTGTGTCACAGGCCCCAGTGTCCACAGAATCTGGGCGATTCCGAATTATGCAACGGCCACCAGGAGGGGAAGGGGACGGGGTACAGGGACACTGGGCGGGCAGGCCAGCTGCTCGCAATTCAGGTCTCGCCCAAAGGATGTGGGCGCAGCGCCCACAGGGGAAGCCCTTTAGGACCAGTGCCCGCCGCCCGGCATGCTCCGGGAACATTCCTTCCAGGCTGGATGTGCGTTGCCAGGGAATGGGATGCCAGGAGGGAGCGTCATTACCACAGTCAGCCACCACAGGATGTGCCCAAGCCTGGCAGGGTCCTCAGGCTCACCAGATCCCTGAGGGCTCCAGGGAAGGGGCTACAGGGGCAGCCAGTGCAGGGGCAGCCTGGGTGCTACAGACAGAGGTCTGGGGCCAGGTCCTGTCCTTCACTCCATAGCAGGACGGCCTTGGGCAGGTCCCACATCACCTGCCCAGGCCCATGTGAGACTCTCAGTGCCACAGCTTGTACACAGTAGGTGCAAAAAATGGGTAGTCTGTCTTCAAGAAGCATGATCTTGTGCTGCCCATGCCCATCTGGGCTGAAATTAAGTCCTGTCCAGGGGAAATCTTGACTCCCCAAAACTTCTCTGCAGAGAAGAGTCAAATTCCAAGACCTCTAGAAAGGGGGCCTTTGGGGGCTCCAGGGTCCAGGCCTGGGAAGGAGGCTCCTGGCCCGTGAGTGACCTTATTAAGGACGTTGCTAGTGCTTGTCAATGAAGTCGTGAGCTCACGGGAGGGGGTGTCATCCCTGGTCTTCCAGGAAACGAATGTTCTGAGAAAGATAAAAATCAGTGGCAGCAGAAAATCGAGCCTGAGCCAGGAGGGCCTTTGGGGTTCCGGGCGGGCACGTCCTGCTATCTCGCCAGTCAGGTCCGAAGGAAAAGGGCCAACCCGAGTTGGCGAAACTACACCCCAGTGGGGCCGAGGCCTCAGGATTTATGATTATCCAACATCACCCCTGCACCCTCCCAGCACCACTGACGAGCCCATGGGGCCAGCCCCGGGTGGAGATCCAGCTCTGTGTCCATCGCCTGGGCTCACAGCCCCTGCCCTGCACACCTGTGAGACGCTGCTGCCTGCAGGCCCTAGTTCTTCCCAAGTGTCTCTGGGGAGCTTCCGGATGTTTTCAGGGGTGAGTCCTTTGCCCTCAGTGGCAGTGGGCAGATGTCACAGGTGCCCCTGTGCCAGGGGTCTCTGGGGGCTGCTGAGGACAGCCCATGGAGCAGGCAGAGCTGTGCCAACCCCCTCCACAGTCAGCCTTGCCTTCTGTCTCCTGGGGCCCGAGGCAGAGCCCCATGGGCCTCGGGCTTCTCACACTTCCGGCAGCTTCCTCTGCAGCTCATGTCCTCTCCACAGCAGTCAGGCCCGGGCTGGGGTGGGCCTTCCTGTCCTCCATTCACAGAGCAATGCAGTGGTTGAGAACATGGGCTCAAGAACGAGTAGACGGGACTGTGTGCTAGCTCCCAGTTTACTCACTCTGAGCACGGAGCCCTGAGTCAGGTTCTCATTGTCAGCATCCCCCTATGCATAGGGTCTGTCTGGCTCAGGGTGTGTCCAACTCTGCACACACTGGAATCACCTGGGGATGCTTAGCAAGCCCCAAGCCTGGCTCCCACCTCAGGCACTCTGACTTAGCTGGTCTGGGACTGAGTTAGCACTGGAATTTTAAAAACTCTCCAGGTGGTTCATGGGTTCAGCAAAGTTTAGGAACCACTGACCTAACTCACAGAGTGGCTGTGAGGGGTAAATACTATGACAAATGCAAAATACATAGCACCAAGCCTGGCTGCAGACTGGACTCAGTGAATGGCCAGTATCGTTATTGTCATTTTTAGTATCACCACCATCAGCACCATCAATATCACCGTAACCACCATCATCACCACCATCACTGTCATCATCGTCATCACCACCATCATCATCATCACCATCATCATCATCATCACCATCATCATCATCATCACAACTGCCATCCACACTGTCATCACGATCACCATCATCACCATCATCACCACCATCACCATCACCAATACCACTGTCATCACCATCACCACCATCATCATCACTATCACTACCATCACCATCACCATCATCACCACTATCAACATCACCATCAGCACCATTGCCATCACATCATCACCATCACCATCATCACCATCATCACCATCACCAGTACCATCACCAGTACCACTATCATCACCATCACTATCACCACCATCACCATCATCCCCATCAACACCATCACCATCACCTCACCACCATCATCATCATCATCACAACTGCCATCCACACTGTCATCACAATCACTATCGTCACCATCATTACCACCATCACCATCACCAATACCACTGTCATCACCATCACCACCATCATTATCATCACTATCACTACCATCACCATCACCATCATCACTGCTATCAACATCACCATCAGCACCATCGCCATCACATCATCACCATCACCACCATCATCATCATCATCACCATCACCAATACCACTGTCATCACCATCACCACCATCATTATCATCACTATCACTACCATCGCCATCACCATCATCACTGCTATCAACATCACCATCAGCACCATCGCCATCACATCATCACCATCACCACCATCATCATCATCACCACCATCACCAATACCACTATCATCACCATCACCACCATCACCATCATCACTATCACTACCATCGCCATCACCATCATCACCGCCACCACCATCACCACCACCACCATCATCATCATCACATCACCAATACCACTATCATCACCATCACCTCCACCATCATCACCACCACCATCACCAACACCACTATCATCACCATCATCACCATCACCATCATCACTATCACTACCATCACCATCACCATCACTATCAGCACCATCGCCATCACCATCATCACAGCTATCAACATCACCATCACCACCATCGCCATTACCATCACAGCTATCAACATCACCATCACCACCATCGCCATCACCATCATCACAGCTATCAACATCACCATCACCACCATCGCCATCACCATCATCACAGCTATCAATATCACCATCACCACCATCGCCATCACCATCATCACAGCTATCAACATCACCATCACCACCATCACCATCACCATCATCACAGCTATCAACATCACCATCACCACCATCGCCATCACCATCATCACCATCACCATCATCACCACCACTCCCATCACAATCACCACCACCATCACCTCCATCACCATCACCACCATCATCACCATCACCACCATCATCATCACCATCACCATCACCATCACCACCGTCTCCACCACCACCACCATCACCATCACCAATACCACCATCATCACCATCACCATCATCATCATCACCACCATCATCACCACCACCATCACCACCATCACCATCATCACCATCATCACCATCACCATCATCACCACCACCACCACCACCATCACCATCATCACCACCACCATCACCATCACCACCATCACCATCACCACCATCACCACCATCACTGTCATCACTTCTGCATTGCTCTTTCTATATTTTTATCAGAAACTGATGCATAAAATTCTTCGTTCTTTTTCCAGACAGAAAGCTTATCTGTATCAACTGCAAGTGTAGGCAGGTTGCAGGGGAGTTACTATCCTCTGAGTCAGTGTTGGCTCACATATATCTGGGACTACTGGTTACTTCCATGTTTTAAATTTCTAAGGAGCTTCTCATTTAAATCTTACTGTAGCCTTGGTATGTGGGCAATTTTAATATCCTCTTTTACAGATGAGGAAACAGAGGCTCAGGAGAGTTAGTTGATGTGTCCATGGTCCCACTGCCACCTAATGGTAGATCTGGGATCTAAATCCAGGTGTCTATCTCAAAACCCTTGCAAATTAATTGTCGCCCAGAGTCTGGGGCATGGGCTGAGACTCTGGTGTCCTGGTTTTACCCTAAATGTCCTTGTTCCTACTGCAGATGCCTCCCCTTCTGCTTGGATCACAGGAGGCCTTGAGAAAAGGCTTCCAACGGCTTTGGGTCAGCAGAGAGGAGGAATGAGGCTTCCATGGCGCACTCTGTGCCAGGCCCCCAGCCCACCCTTGACCGCTCTGCCAGGATGTCAGGCAGGACTGGGCTGAGTCTGGCTCAGGCAGCTGAAGGACACAGCACAGATTGGTCCCTCCTCTCTCCCCAGGGAGGCCTCCCTCTTCGGGCCCCAGAGCCTTGCCTGCCTCGTCCGTGCCCAGGGGCCTGGGCGGGCAGGGTGGATGCTCTGATCCCAGGAAGTCCTGAAGCAGGGAGGGGAAGGGGGCTGACAGAGAGCACCCGGAGCAGGCTGCTGCTGCGGGAACAGGGGAACCCTCAGACCAGAAAGACCTCAGCTCAGGCCCCAGCACAGGACCTCTGCCGCCCTTGAATGGAAGCTGCTCCCCGTGCCAGCTGCTGGGCACTCAGAGCCCGTCCCCAGCCTGGGCCCAGCAGCGCCGAGGACCAGAGAAAGCCTTTGGACGAAGAGTCCTGGACGTTGTTAGCACAGCAATGGCAGCCCTGGGAAGCAGGTGGGGATGCAGCCGGCCCTGCGCTCGCCTTCTGAGAGTCACGGGGCTCTCCCCTTTGAGGGGATACGGGAGGAGAGGTGCACAGAGCCTGGCAGTCTGAGAGGGAGGGAGTGTTCAGCTGCGCTTTTTGAGGGAGAGAGGAAAGGAGAAGGGAGAGCATGTGGCGGCTGCCCCGGGAGCTGCAACTGTGGAAAGCAAATGGTGTCCAACGTGCACAAACTGCTCCCTGGCACTGCAGGGAAGAGACTTTTCCCAAATCAAACCAGACCTGCTTCCCACCACTGGCTCTCCCCCAGGGATGATAAGCTCAAGTTAGGAGCTCTTCTCAGCCCCCTCCTGCCCCGCTGGTGGGGCCCTGGGGCTCTGCAGGAGGCGGCCCCACTACCCTGACCCCAGGAGCCCTGGGAGCTGTGAGAGGTCCCCTCCGCAGCCCAGTCACGCAGCCGAGTGAGCCAGCTGTGCTCGTTGCCCAGGCCTTGGTGTCTGCACCATCTCCAGCCCCTTTCCTGCCACCCACCCTGGCACCCTGCTTGGAGACAGGGCCGTGGAGCCACCCTCCCTACATTCCCACATTAGCAAGCATCTACAGCCCCAACTCCACAGAGGCACCACGGTCTCCACTCCTGCCCCTTCCAAGAGGAGAGCAAGGCTTAGCTTCTCTTCAGGCCTGCTCACCCTCTTCTGGGAATTGGGCAGGCCTTGAGAACAAAGGCCTTCCTGTCAGACTCTGGAACGGTTACTGAAACAACAACAAAAAAGCCATCAATCCATCAGCTTTACAAAGATAGTTTTGGCATGATGTACCTTGTAACTCCTGTTCTCCTGCTCTGTAAGAATCTGTGTCAATTTTTCTGATAGTCAGACTCCACAGTGGGCCTCGACAATCAAGACCTCCCGGTGTTCACACACTTAGGTAGCTGCCCCCCATGGCAGCTCATGACAGCCATTGTAAGGCCAGGCACGGTGGCTCAAGCCTGCAATTCCAGCACTTTGGGAGGCTGAGGCAGGAGGATCACTGGAGTCCAGGTGTTCAAGACCAACTTGGGCAACATAGTGAGACCCCATCTCTACAACAAATTTTAAAAATTAGCTGGATGTGGTGCTGGACGCCTGTAGTCCTCCCACTCAGGAGGCTGTGGTGGGAGGACAGTTTGAACCCAGGGTTTGAGCCTGCAGTGAGCTGTGATCATAACACCACTCCAGCCTGAGCAAGAGATCTAGACCCTGTCTCAAAAACAAAGTCCCTGCAGCTTAGTCTCTTGGATTGTGCATTCGTGGAGGCTGGTGGCCATGTTGTAAGGAAGCTCAAGCAGCCCCGAGGAGAGCGCCCCCCCCATGGGGAGGAGCCTCCCTTCCAGCCACATGCAGGAGCCACCTTGGAAGGGGCTCGCCCGGCAGACTTTCTGCAGACAGCAGACTCATAAGACCTACAGCAGAAAAGCCCTGCTGCGCCACTCTCAAGTTCATGACCCACAGAAGCCATGAGAGATGATAAATTATTATTATCCTTTGAAGCCATTATGTTTTGGGGTGATCTGTTACGCGGCAGCAGGTAACACATTTTTCAACAGTTCTGGAGTTTGCATTATGGAGCTTTTTCAGGGGTCACTGTGGTAAAATAGGAGGCCTTAAGGTTCGAGGTGGACTCTGGTGTCAGACAGGCCCCACGAGAAGAGGGACTCCCTTCTCTGTCCCCTGCCCTTCGGGAGCCCCCTCCACACCTGCCCCCACAGGCCCACCCACCCCAAGCTGTGCCTGGAGAAGTAGGTCAGGCCCCCAGCCCAGACCCCTGCAGGTTTCTGCTCCAAAGGAGCTCTTCGAGGGGCTTCCTTGGCCACCCTTCCATTAAAAAGCGGGTGTCTGGAAAAGTCTTTTGCAGGGAGGTCCCTGGGCATTGTCCTGAAGCCACATTCTAGGGAGCCTGTGGGTGTCTCTGCCTGGGGATGTGGGTTCCTGCTTTGGCAATCCCACATCCTTGGCCATTTGTCCCATTGTGTTGCCAGCCTGAAGGGAGGAGAGAGGCGGAGAAGATCCTGTTTCTCCTGCACATATCAGAAGCTGGCAGCCCTAGAAGGGGCTGAGGGATGGAGCATGACCCTCAACCTGTGCAGACAAGGGCCCAGAAAGGCTGTGGAATCCGCCCGGGGCCACCCAGCAGGCAGTCAGTGGTGCGGCCGGCCAGAGTCCCTCCTCCCAGCCCAGCCTCTGCCCCCAACCCAGGTTCCTCCCAAAGGCTGTTTTCTCACAGACGTCTCCGAGGTATTTTTTCTCTGAAAGCTAAACAAACACTTCTTTGCTCTTAGGATGAGATGCGGTTTGTGTCTACACACAGCAGACCCGGCTGCCCTGGGCCCCAGGCTCCCACCATCTGGCCATGCACACGCTCTCCTGGTCCTGGCCGGACCAGAGGGCGTCTGCACAGGTACAAGGTGGCGGGTGGAGCCCAGGACCCCTGGACAGCCAGGCCATCCCGGGGCTCGGCTGGAAGCCAGGATGGCCTGGCCTGTTTTCCCGGCACCTCCTGAGCCCAGGCCATGGCTGCCTGCAGGTGGGGACCCTCCTCCCAGGAGGTCTGGGGACGGCGCCCAGTGGGTGCGGCTGAGGCCGTTTCCTGGGAGAGTTGCTTCCAGCTGGGCACCCAGAAGTGGCTCAGGGCTGTGTGTTTACTCCGACCCTGACCACTGGCAAAAGGGATTTGAGGGCCGGCTCGTCTGTGGCAGCCGCCAAAGTCAATGGAAAAACCACATGGGAGGAAGGGAGGGATGTGGGGTGTTCGAGCTGCAGCCCCAGGGGCATCCCTGAGACGCACGCTGGGGCCACAGCTGGGCGGAAGCAGGTGTACCGGTCCAGCCAGGGTGGGGCAGAGCCCCGGGGCGGGTGGGTGCCACAAGCAGCCCGATCCAGCTCCAAGTAGAACCGATTCCTTTCTGTTGAAAGTTCTGTTTCTAAGAGCGATCGTGCTCCCAGCAGAGTGAACACAGACATTGGTGTCGGCTCTGCACAACGGCTGTGCGGGGGCCCCGTAAGCACCCCAGGAGGACACAGAGCGAGCCCTCCCCTCTCACACCCGACCCACCTCTCTCAGAAGCCACTGCCCTGGTGTGTGACAGCCGCTGCCTTGCCTTTTCCCGTGTAGTTTTGCGATAGATTATTTAGCTTTGTTTCTTAACTCCTAAAACACAAAACTGAACCCCCAACGATGGCCTGTGCCCCGTTCCCCAGTGCGCAGCGCCAGCCTCCTTCCCACCAGCGCCCGCACGTCTCCTGGCGGTGGCACCGTCTCCTGGCGGTACTCCCAGGTGTGAAAGGGCTGAGCCATCTCTCGCTGCCACTGGGCTTCCGGCGGTTTCCAGCGTCTTGCTTTCCGAGCAACGCCGCCGTGAACATCCCACAGACTCCTTGAGTCTGCCGAGCATGTCTTCAGAGATGGCAGGAGGGTCGTGCCGGCCCCACACGGGCAGCCCAGCAGCTCTGGGTGTCGGTGCCACACGTCACTGTCCGGCCGCGGGTCCCCTTGCTCCGTCCTCGCCAGCCCTGGGTAGGGCCAGGCTTTTCAAGCTTTTGCGAATCTGCTGGTGCGTGAGGCTCCTTCGCTGCGATCTCAACCTGCCTTTTCCTGATTGATAAGGAACTGAGCGCTGGTCTCGCCTGGGTTGCTGTTGGGTGACTCAGCGCCCGACTTCCACTGTCCGAGGCTTTGCTATGTCCACGCCTGTTAACGTTTTTAAATATTCTGGGCCTCCCTTTTCTGGTCAAATAGATGGCAAATGTTCTCCTTTGGGGACTTGCCTTTTCACTCCTTTTATGGTAGATTTTGATGCAACAGAATGTCTTGATTTTAATGTTTTGCAATTTACCAATCTTTGCCTTTATGACGATTAGTTTTGTAGATTGTTTAAGAAATCCATCCCTAACTCAAAGTCGTGAAAATAGCCCTTTAAATCCTCTTCTAAAACCGTGATGGGCTTATGTACATTTAGGAATTTAATCCACGCAGGTCTCCCTTTAGTGGCGTGGGGAGGAACAGCACTCTGCTTTCTGTGTATGGGCATCCGGTTGTCCCAAAGCCACCCTCCCCCCACACCTCCCTGTGACCCTAAATCCCTCCCACCCACACCTCCCTGTCCCCCAACTCCCTCCCATCCACACCTCCCTGTCCCCCTGACTCCCTCCCACTCACACCTCCCTGTCCCCCCAACTCCCTCCCACCCACACCTCTGCCTCCCTGTCCCCCAGACTCCCTCCCACCCACACCTCTGCCTCCCTGTCCCCCCGACTCCTTCCCACCCACACCTCTGCCTCCCTGTCCCCCCAACTCCCTCCCACCCACACCTCCCTGTCCCCCTGACTCCCTCCCACTCACACCTCTGCCTCCCTGTGCCCCCAACTCCCTCCCACCCACACCTCTGTCTCCCTGTCCCCCAACTCCCTCCCACCCACACCTCCCTGTCCCCGACTCCCTCCCACTCTCACCGCTGCCTCCCTGTCCCCCCGACTCCCTCCCACCCACACCTCTGCCTCCCTGTCCCCCCAACTCCCTCCCACCCACACCTCCCTGTCCCCCCGACTCCCTCCCACTCACACCTCTGTCTCCCTGTCCCCCAACTCCCTCCCACCCACACCTCCCTGTCCCCGACTCCCTCCCACTCTCACCGCTGCCTCCCTGTCCCCCTGACTCCCTCCCACCCACACCTCTGCCTCCCTGTCCCCCCAACTCCCTCCCACCCACACCTCTGCCTCCCTGTCCCCCCCCGACTCCCTCCCACCCACACCTCTGCCTCCCTGTCCCCCCGACTCCTCCCCACCCACACCTCTGCCTCCCTGTCCCCCAGACTCCCTCCCACCCACACCTCTGCCTCCCTGTCCCCCCGACTCCCCCCCACCCACACCTCTGCCTCCCTGTCCCGACTCCATGCTGTGTGGGCTACTATTCTGTCCCCACCTCAGCATCACCTTGTCACAAATGTTATGACTTTTTAATAAGCCTCAATACCAGACAACCCCAGTTCCTGCCCCGATCTTTGTCCTTCCAGAGTGATTTCGCTATTCCCAGTTCTTTGACTTTCAACATACATTTTACAATCAGTTTTCCATGAACCACCACAAGCAGTTGCAGGAGTCTGGCTGTGGAACACGTGACATACGTGAATTCCTCTGGGGAGAGTTGACATCTTGATAACTTGGGACTTCTCGGTTCATGAACACAGTTATTTACGGAATCATTCATCTGAGTCTTCTCAAATGTCTCTCGGCCATGTTTTCTTTACATCAGCTTCCTCTATAAAAATCTTATACATTGTTTGTTCTTCCTAATATTTAATAGGTTCAGGCTTTTGTAACTGACATCTTTTCTAAATTTCACTTTGTCTCTGGCATATGAAGCAAAACAGCTGATTTTTTTTGTGTATTGATTTTGTCTCCAGCAAACTTCCCAGCTCTCTTACTGATTTAATAATTTACCCTGGCGCTCTGTGACTGTCAGGCGTTGTATTTGGAAAGGTCCAATCTCGTTAGCTTTCATTTCCTTTCCCTGCCTCGGCCCGGACCTGCAGAACGTTGCCGGCAAAATGGTGCCAGAACGCATCCCTCCTTGGTCCCAGTATCAAAGCAAAAGCTTCCGAGGGTGCTTCTGCTGTGGGTGTTTGTACAGACCGTTTATCAGGTTAGCGGGCACTGCTGTTCCTACTTGAACTATCTTTTTTCTGAATGGACGTCGACTTTTATCAAACATTCTTTTCTCATTTATTGAATTGACGGTGAGATTTTCCCTTAAACCTGTTGGCGTGGAGGGTTCTATTTGTTGCCGTTGTGACGTTCAACTCCTTTTAGTCCTGGGACAGACGCGGCAGCCACGAGGTGCGATCCCATCCACGCGCTTAGCCATTGGGCCTTGTTGCTGTCTTTTACAGGCTGTTATCTCCCTTCGGTATCAAGGGCCTCTCGCCCCCTGAGATGGGATGGAGAATACTTGCTTCGTTGCTGTTCTCTTCATGGGTTAAAGGTAGTGTTATTTGTTTCTTGAATACATTGATAAAAATCACCAGTGAGGGCGTTTGAGCCGGGAATTTGTTTGTTTTGAGACAGGGTCTTGCTCTGTCACCCAGGCTGGAGTGCAGTGGTGCGATCACAGCTCACTGCAGCTCTGATCTCCCAGGCTCAGGTGATCGTCCCACCTCAGCCTCCCGAGTAGCTGGGACCACAGGCAGGCACCACCACATCCAGCTAATTTTTAAAATTTTTTGGAGAGATGAGGTCTCACTATGTTGCCCACGCTGGTCTGAAACTCTGGGCTCAAGAGATCCCCCCACTTGGCGTCCTGAGTAGCTGGGATTACAGATACATGCCACCGCACCCGGCTACATTTTGCATTTTGTAGATACAGAGTCTCACTATGTTGCTCAGGCTGGGCTCGATCTCCTGGCCTCAAATGATCCTCCTGCCTCGGCCTCCCAAAGTGCTGGGATCACCGGCACGAGCTGCTGCACCCAGCCCAGCTGCCCCCTTTCCTTGGTGGGAAGACTCACACGTTGCTGGCGTGGGAGCAGCTGACATGTGCACTTCGAATAACTGTTCCGTAACATCCACTCGGGCCCCGAAGCCACGTGCGACTCCTGGCAGGATCCTGGGACACACCAGAGACTGAGTTCATGCATCTGCCCAGGACACGCACAAGCACCCACACCTGCTATACTGGTGACCGCAAGGAGCTGGAGACCACACAAACGCGTCTGCAGGGGAGCGGATCAGGGGACAGAACATGCCCCAGACGGGCCTCGCAGGCATGACAAGGAGGGAAAGAAGCTGGAAGCAAAAGAGTGCACATGTGAGATTTCAGTTACGGGCTTAAGAGCAGGTAAAACTCACTGATGGAGGCAGCAGCCGGCAAGCCTGGGACCTGGGGGTCCCAGAGAGTCAGGCCCACAGCTACACAGAGGCTGCACCGACAGGAGCCACAGGAGGCAGCCTGTGGCATCCTGGGAAGGTTCTGTGTCTTGTAAAAAAATTCTTTGATCTGGGCCGGGCGTGGTGGCTCACACTTGTAATCCCAATACTTTGGGAGGCCGAGGCAGGTGGATCATGAGGTCAGGAGTTCAAGACCAGCCTGACCAAGATGGTGAAACCCCATCTCTACCAAAAATACGAAAATTAGCTGGGTATGGTGGCGGGTGCTTGTAATCCCAGCTACTCAGGAGGCTGAGGCAGAGAATTGCTTGAACCTGGGAGGCGAAGGTTGCAGTGAGCTGAGATGGTGCCACAGCAGTCTGGCCTGGGCGACAGAGCAAGACGACTCCTCAAAATAAATAAATAAATAAATAAATAAATAAATAAAATTCATTGATCTGTGCACTTAATATTAGCTCACGTCACATCATACACTGTGTTATACGGCAATGAAAAGAACAGACATGATCCAACTACATTGCAAAGATGCCCCCTCCCCACTGTCACCACTGCTGGATGCTGGCTGTTCTCTCTGGCTTCTGTTCCTTGACAAGCTTGTGTGTGGGGTGGGAGGCCACCGCCCACGATGGCTTCAGATCCTCTTAGGCCTCGACATGTCACAGGCAATTTTCTGATTTGCACAGGGGTGTAACACTGCCAAAGTCAGGTCACGTGCATCCTTCACATGGGATCTTTCTGGTGAGCTGTTCCAAGTCAGTCACCAAACTCAAAGCTGGACACGTATGACCTCCCTCCACCTCTTCAGAGGTCCGAAAGGATCATACACCCATTTCACAGATGAAGCCACTGAGGCTTCCAGGCAAGCCACTCACCCCGGGCCAAGAAGAGAAACGTCTGGGCCTCCTCCTGCCGACTCAGCCCCTCTGACCCCAGCAGTCCTTAGAGAACCACACGGATCCTCAAGGAGACACCTCCAGAGCTGCACATCTGGTGGGTCACTGGCCTCATCACCTGCTCCCTGCGCTTTCTGTTTCTGCAAAGGGTCTCTTGTCCTTTGCCTCTTTACTTACTGGGATCTCAGTGTTGTTGCTTTTTGTGGTTGTTTTTGGGTTTTTGTTTTGTTTTGTTTTTTGAGACAGAGTCTCGCTCTGTCACCCAGGCTGGAGTGCTGTGGCGCGATCTTGGCTCACTGCAACCTCCGCCTCCTGGGTTCACGCCATTCTCCTGCCTCAGCCTCCTGAGTAGCTGGGACTACAGGTGCCCGCCACCACACCCAACTATTTTTTTTTTTTTTGTAGAGACGAGTTTCCACCATGTTGGCCAGGCTGGTCTCGATCTCCTGACCTCGTGATCCACCCGCCTCGGTCTCCCAAAGTGCTGGGATTACAGGAGTGAGCCCCCGCACTCCGGCCAGTGTTGTTGTTTTGTTATCATCAATTTGCATATGTCTTCATGTCATTAAAATGCTAATTCCTTGCCATAGTTGTTGCAGATGTGGTACCCATTTAACTTGCCTTTTCCCTTGATACACAAAAGGTTTCAGTTTCCACTTAGATAAATGTTTATTGGAATGTACTAAACTCACAAAAAAATCCACATGTGCCGAAGTGGGGTTCCCGTTCATTTCGGTGTAATCCTGACACTTCCGCGGCTCGACGGCTTCGAGGCCAGCTCTGCCACTTGTTGGAGCCGGGGCTTGTGAGTCTCAGTCTCTGTGAGCCTCAGTTCTCTCGTCTGAAAAATGGGCACGAATTCCCGGATGCTGCTGGTTGTTTAGGGATTCACTGAGATAAAGAGGGCAAGGCAGTGTCTCCCTCATGCAGGCCCTCCAGCGGCCGGGGGCCACGCCAACATGTGTGTTTTGGGGTTGACACGTACTAACTGCACGCGTGTGCGGGATACAGAGCGATGTTTGGACTCATGTATGCAAAGCGTAATGATCAAATCAGGGAGATGGGCGAATGCAGCCCCTCTGACATAGTCCTGTCTTCATGTTGTGAACATTCAAAGTCCTCCCTTCTAGCTTCAAAAATACACAATAAATTATCATCAACTGGAGTCACCCTGCAGTCCCGTCGAACCCTCACATTCATTCCTCCTGTCTCGCTGTAATTGTGCCTCCATTAACCAGCGTCTCCCCTGCGCTCCCCGCCGCCGGCCTCTCATAACCACCGCACTCCTCTCTCCTTCTAAGAGCTCAACGCTTTTAGCTTCTACACGTGAGTGAGGACCGGCGGTATTTCTCTTCTTGTGCCTGATTTATTTCATGTGGTGGAAAGTCCTCGGAGCTCCTCCGTGTTGCCTAGAGTGACAGGATTTCACTCTTTCTTACAGCGGAATCGTAACTGTACTGTGTGCACAGATCACATTCCCCTAACCCCTTCCTCTGCTGACAGACGTGCGTTTACTCCACATCCTGGTTGCTGGGACTCGTGTTGCAGTGAACAGAGGGTGCAGATAACTCATTCGTGTGCTGATTTCCTTTCTCTCGGACAAATACCCGGTCCCGGTACTGCGGGATCACGTGGTGGTCCTGTGTTTAGCTTTTTGAGGAAGCTCCATACTGTTTTTCACCGTGGCTGTTACTAGTTTACATGCCCCCATCTGTGTATGAGACCTTCCCTGTCTCCACATCCTCACCAGCATGGTTTTTCGTTTTGTTTTGTGTTTTGGTTTTTTGTTTGTCTTTTTGGTAATAGCCATTCTGACTGGGACAAGATAGTGTTTCATTGTGGTTTTGATTTGCATTTCTCTGGTGATTAGTGAAGTTGAGCATTTTTTCGTATACTGTCTCTCAGCATATACAAAAACCTACTCAAAATAGGTTACAGACTGAAATGCAAAACCCAAAACTATAAAACTACGAGAAGAAAAACATTAGGAAAACACTTCAGGACATTGTTCTGGGGAGAGGTTTTATGGACAAGACTTCAAAATCACAGGCAACAAAACCAAAAATAGACAAATGGGGCTACATCAAACTGAGACGCTTCTGCAAAAGGCCAAGGAAATGGTCGGCAGAGGGAAGAGGCAGCCGCAGAAGGGGAGAAAATATTTGAAAACTATTCATCTGACCAGGGACAAATATCCAGAATCTACAAAGAACTCAAGCAATTCAACAGAAAAAAAAAAAAAAAACCACACCAGTAACTTGATTGAAAAGCAGGCAAAGGATCTAAATAGACATTTCTCAAAAGAAGACATACAAATCACCCTGAATTTAAAACAATTCCTGGACCTCACCCAGCCAGGTTCTCCAACCTGAGCACCTTCAGAATCACAGGCAGGGCTTGCCAAGGCCCGGAATTTGCATTTGCAGTGGTTCCCAGGTGACACTCACACTGCTGGTCTGGGGGTCATGTTTTGAGAACATCCCCTTCTCCAGAGAAGAGACCTGAAAGTTAGTCTTGTAAAGTCGCATGAATGATTGTGTCACCCACACACCTGACTGGGGCCTTGGGGGCTGGAGTGGAAGGTGCAGAGGCTGCTCCAAAAGGAGGAGGCGGGAGGGTGCTTCTGCGGGGGGCAGGAGGTGCAGCACCCACACAAGCAGGGCAGCAGTGTCTGCAAACGGGACCCCCCATCCAGACTGCAGCCTGGGGAGGAGGGAGGGGGCCCTGACAGGCCTCAGGCCACTATGCCCACTGCAGGCTGGTGGTGTGAGCCATCATCCATTGATGGATGGATGCCCCTTAGACAGGGGCTGACCGAGGCTCACTGATGATAGTGGAGAAAGCCTCTGCAGCTCTAAGGCCACCTCCTGTCACCCAGGCATGGGAGAAAGGGCCTGAGGCTGAAGACCCCAGCCTGCTCACCAAGGGAAACCCCAGTCCCAGCCCCTTCTGGAAGGCATGGACTGCCTGGAGCCCAGCCTGGTCAGCCTGCTGAGCTAAGAGGATCTGGTGAGTTTGAAGTCAACCATACTTCTCTGGGCTCTGTAGAGAGGGAATGGACTAGATGGGTTGTCAGACGTGAGAAACTCTTGGTTGGGGTGGCTACTAGACAGGCCCTCATGAAGAAAGGGTCTGTGGACATCAGCTCCTTGAACAGGTGGGGAAACTGAGGCCCAGAGAGGGACGGGCCTGCCCAAGGCATGGAGGGAGTTGCCCAGATCTGAGCCAGGGCCAGATGCCCCTGGTGTGCTCTTCTTCCCGCTGCCACGTGGAACAGATCACAGCGTTCACCCCACCCAGCGACCCCACAGACTCCAGCTCAGAGCACAGGTTCTCAGAGTGTGGCTCAAAGATACCCAAGGTCGGCCGGGCGCAGCGGCTCATGCCTGTAAATCCCAGCACTCTGGGAGGCCAAGGCGGGTGGATCACAAGGTCAGGAGATCGAGACCAGCCTGGGCAACACAGTGAAATCCCATCTCTACTAAAAATACAAAAAACTAGCTGGGCGCTGTGGTGGACACCTGCTATCCCAGGTCCTCGGGAGGCTGAGGCAGGAGAATCACTTGAACCCGGGAGGCGAAGGTTGCAGTGAGCCGAGATCGCGCCACTGCACTCCAACCTGGGTGACAGAGCGAGACCTCATCTCAAAAAAATAAAAAGACCCCACAGTCAGCAGCAATAATGGGGGCTGCCAGGCCCACCAGAGCTTATCAAATCAAAGCCCGCAACAGCCTCTTCTGTGGGTGCTCAGAACAGTTGTCCCGAGTGACCCCACTTCTCCAGGGTCCACCTGACCTTGATCTGGTCTGCCCACCGGCCACAGAGGCCTGGTGTCTCCCCGGCAGTGGGCATCCTGGACTTCACCAGGAGGGTGGAGAGAGGAGAATGCATTGAAGCCCCAGCAGCCATCAGGGGTGGACAAGCCTTCCTGGGGCCGCAGCACAGAGCCCCGCCTGGACCACGGCATCTGGTGACCAGCAGGGTCTCCTAATGTCCCACGGAGTGCCCCGCATCTGTGGCTGGAACACACCCTCCCACGCCTGCTGTGGTCCCAGGCCAGCTGCTCCTGAATCTCATTGGCTGCTCGGGGACACGATGTGGCTTTATTCACCTGGGTGCTGTGTCAGCATCCACAGGCCCTGTGCACCGTGAGCCTGGAGTCACCCCCACCCCAGGGAGCCCCAGGCCGAGATCCCTTCCCTCTTCTCGGATTCCTGTGGTGACAACTTCTGCTCCTGCAGGCACTGGGTCTGGCCGCAACTGCGTCCTCCCAGAGGCCGTGAAGGGACACGTTGTGTGGTGCGGTGGCTCCTTAACCCGTTGTCACGGAAGGGGGAACAGACGCCTGGGTAGCAGACGGCTTCGGGAGGGGCGCGGGGCATTCCTGGACAAGAGCAGACATGGGCCTCAGCGGCCAGGAAGCCGCCCCAGCAGAATTCCGGATGTGGGTCCCGGCACATGCCTGGTCTTGCGGGACAGAGGGCCCCTCCCGGTGCTGACAGCCCAGCCCCCCAGGGCAGCCTCTCTGGGCTGCAGGTGGCCTCTCGGAGGCGGAAGATCAGTCCCTCGGGGCTGGGAAGATGGGTCACATTCCTGGGTCCCACCACGCACCCTGCGTGCCAGGCCCCAGGGAATGGATCATGGCACTCGAGCCCTTAGACGGGGACTGACCAAGGCTCAAATCTGCTGTGGCCAGACGCTTGGCGAGCGTCCACTGTGCTGAGGTCCCGGGCCCCAGGCTGGCTGCAGAGGCGAACGACACGACCTGCCTGGCGCTACAGACGGGCCGCCTACCCCGGTGGTGCCACCAACGCCACTCAGGTTACTCCACAGCTGCGTGCCAAGTCCCCGACGGGCACTTTATGGCACATTATCTCGCCTGTGCCCCACAACAACCCGGCCAGGTGGGAATTCCGCTCCCATTAAACAGATAAGGAACCGGGACTCAGAGAGGCCAGGGCGGCCCCAGGTCCCGCAGGTTGTAAAGCAAGGACTAGACCCAGCCCAGGCCCACCTGACTCCGAGCCCACCCGATGCTCTGGCACAGGCCCACACCCCGTTAATAAAATGTAATAAATAGACTCTTTGTTTCAAATAAAATGTTTTTAAAAGCAAGGCAGCCAAGCCGGGCCCAGGTAACAAGCAGAGGGAGGAGGCCTCAGCGGCAGACTCAGCCCAGGCCTGGTCTCCCCACTCCCACCGCTAGCTGCCAGGCTGTGCCTGTGGGCGCTGGAGCCCCAGGGCAGATGCTTTGCAGACTCTGTCAAGGGCCAGGTGAGCCCTAGGGAGGAGCTAGCAGCCGAGGGTGCTCTGTGGCTCATTACGCTGGCCCTGACTCACGAATACCATGCCACAACCTACGGGAAGCCACGTCACAGCCTCCGTCCTGCAGGGCAAAGGGGGCTGCCCCAAGGGCATCGGGAGAGGCTGCTGCGGGCAAAGATGGCCGGTGATCTTCTAGGTTACTGGGCCCAGGAAGCAGGAAAGGGCCCAGAGACACTCTCAGTTCTTCTAGAAGGCCCTGGGGCACTTGACTTCTAACCGCAATGCGTGCGTCCAGGTGTATTACCTCATTCCCTGGCTTTTTGCTACAGACTGACCCGGCCAGCTGGGTTGCCTCCTACCAGTCACCGCTGTCAGGTGCAGACCGTTATCTGATAAAACCCAAGGAGGCCTATTAGATGGACCAGGGTGAACACGGGGGCTGTGGCCGCATGAGGGCCCACCTCCGACATGAAAGGCGTCTGGTTAGGGCCACGCTTCTATTTCCCTCCTGTGGACTTTGTTTCCCCAACTAAACATCCATTTCCCGGAGGGCAAGGACTGACCCTCAGACTTCTCCCAACACCTGAAGGGCCCAGCACACAGTAGGCATCCAAGACACCCAAAGGGCCCAGCGCACAGTAGGTGCTGAACACACCCAAAGGGCCCAGCGCACAGTAGGCTCTTAACACAGCTGAGGGGCCCAGTGCACAGTAAGCGTCCAACACACCCAAAGGGCCCAGCACACAGTAGGCACCCAACACACCCAAAGGGCCCAGTGCACAGTAGGCATCCAACACCCCCAAAGGGCCCAGTGCACAGTAGGCACCCAACACACCCAAAGGCCCAGCGCACAGTAGGCACCCAACACACCCAAAGGGCCCAGCGCACAGTAGGCGTCCAACACACCCAAAGGGCCCAGTGCACAGTAGGCGTCCAACACCCCCAAAGGACCGAGTGCACAGTAGGCATCCAACACACCCAAAGGGCCCAGTGCACAGTAGGTGCTCAACACACCCAAAGGGCCCAGTGCACAGTAGGCTCTCAACACACCCGAGGGGCCCAGCGCACAGTAGGCTCTCAACACACCCGAGGGTCCCAGCACACAGTAGGCACCCAACACACCCAAAGGGCCCAGCACACAGTAGGCGCCCAACACACCCAAAGGGCCCAGTGCACAGTAGGTGTCCAACACCCCCAAAGGGCCCAGCGCACAGTAGGCACCTAACACACCCAAAGGGCCCAGTGCACAGTAGGTGCCCAACATACCTGAGGGGTCCAGCACACAGTAGGTGCCCAACACACCCAAACAGTCCAGCGTATAGTAGACCTCCAACACACCCGAGGGGCCCAGCGCACAGTAGGTGCCCAACACACCTGAGGGGTCCAGCACACAGTAGGCACTCCACATACCCAAAGGGCCCAGTGCACAGTAGGCACCCAACACACCCAAACAGTCCAGCGTATAGTAGGCCTCCAACACACTCGAGGGGCCCAGCGCACAGTAGGTGCCCAAGACAAAAGGCGATGTCAGGACGGCTGGTGGTGTTGCCTGGGGCAGGTGGCTGCACAGGGCCTGTCAGGGGTTGGAGAGTGACAGTCCTGTGGGAGCAAAGGTCAAGGGCACTGAGCTCTCCCCGTCCTCCGTGTACTGAGTCGCCCACACCCTCCCTGCCAGGTGTCCGGAGGACAAAGCGCCAAGGCCAGCAGCTCAGCCGAAACCACGAGTCCCTTATTCTCTGGGCGGCTCTGCCAGCTGAGCCTGTTTCCTCCCCTGTGATGGGCGCAGGGACCTCACAGGGTCACTGAGGGAAGTCAGTTCACAGAGCTGTGCACCACGACTCTGGTCTCCCGGGGAGATCGTCCCTCCACGTGTTCCCAAGAGCCTCCGTTCTGAGTCCTGTTACCAGGAGGATGCAGAAGTGGGGCGGTGGTGGGCGACCCTCACTCTCCTCCTCCCTGGTGGGGGGACCCCTCTCTCCTTCTCCCTGGTGGGCGACCCTCACTCTCCTCCTCCCTGGTGGGTGGTGACCCCTCTCTCCTCCTCCCTGGTGAGGGGACCCCTCTCTCCTCCTCCCTGGTGAGGGGACCCCTCTCTCCTCCTCCCTGGTGGGGGGACCCCTCTCTCCTCCTCCCTGGTGGGGGGACCCCTCTCTCCTCCTCCCTGGTGGGGATGACTCTCCCTCTCCCCCTCCCTGGAAGACCCAGGTCAAGCCTCAGGGGCCCAGACGCCTTTGAGACGGTGAAGAAACAGCCCCGCCAGCCAGGCAAGGGGGAAAAGCAGCAACGGAGCCAAATCCACGTCTTGTGTTGGGAGCTGGGGGTGCCTTCAGCAACAGCCTCCCGCCGCCGCACGAGCTCTGATCCGACGCAGGTTACAGGCACCTACGGTGGACCAGGCCTTCCCACCTCACGGGCGGCCCTTCACTGCCTCCCCACTGACAGCCCTTGAGGCAGAATCAATCCACCCCGCGCAGAAGGGATGCTGGGCCCGCCCGGCCACACATCCACCCCGTGCAGAAGGGACGCTGGGCCTGCCCGGCCACACACAGCAGACATCGGGCCTGGACCGGACCCCAGCGAAGCGACTCTGCTGCCTGCATTCCCCTGCGTGCTGCTCGGGCGGCCGGAACACCAGGCTCTGGAGAAAGTGTGAGCCACACCCAGGACAGCCATCCTCACGGGCCTGTGTGTCAGTGGGCTCAGAAATGACCCAACGGAGGCCGCGTGCAGTGGCTCACGCCTGTCATCCCAGAGTTTTGGGAGGCCGAGGCGAGAGGATGGCTTGAGCCCAGGACTTCATGACCAGCCTGGGCAACATGGCGAGCCCCTGTCTCTATAAAAAATGTTAAAAAATTGCCGGGTGTGGTGGCGTACACACGTAGTCCCAGCTACTCAGGAAGCTGAGGCAGGAGGATCGCTTGAGCCCAGGAGTTTGAGACTGCGGTGAGCCGTGATTGCACCACTGACCCTAACACACCCCCCCAACCCCACACCACAAGAAAAAGAAACAAACGCTCCAAGGGCAACCATGACCGAGCTTGTAGTCCAAGTCCAAGCAGCCCTGTCCACACTCACACCAGCGCTTCGCCCCCTGGGTATCGGGACAGCAGCCAGTGCCTCTCACCCAGACTCTGTGCCCCACTCTTGGAAAGTGGGGCAGAGCTGGGCGGAGACCCCCTTCCCTTCCCCACTGCAAGGCCTCCAGCAAGCCGTATTCCCTGCTCAAGATGGCCCCGTCCTCTGCAGGAAAAGCTTCTCCACGTGCGGCTCTCACATGCCTTTAACCGCCGGTCAGCCCCAGAAGGTGCCGGACACCGCCCGGGCACCACCAGCCCACAGACACATCTGAGTCTGTCTTCTCCCCGGGGCAGAGAGGCCAAACCGGCCCCCCGCGTCCTCCTCACCCAGCCGCCAAGTTGGGGCTTCGGGGCAAGGATTCCCGCAGCACTGAAACAGCCAGAAACCATTCTTCAAGTCAACACATCACCCCCAGCCCCCACCTCCACCTCGGTTTTTAATGGTTAACCAGCACAATAAAAACAGCGATAATAGGTTTCTGATCCCTTATCGCCGTCACATGGAGGAGGCTGCCGAGGCTGCAAATGCTCCTCCGGGCCGGACCTCAGGCTGGACGCCCCTTTCATCCGCAGCCAAGCAGCTCAGAGGGGAGAGAGGTTCCAAACCAAGCCCTTTCCAGTGCAAATTTTGCAGCAAAAATAGAAAAGGAAATTCTTAATCTGCTGTTTCATGTGTGACAAGCGGTTCTGTGGTGGGACAGCGGCCCCGAGAATGCCCTGTCGCTTTCTCTGAGGCCTTCCCCACACAAGCAAGGCTGCACCGCCCGGGCCTTTTGTGCTCCGTGACCAGCGGGTCCAGGCTTTGTTGTGGGGACCCGAGGCTGGGCCGGGCTGCCCCGCTCCGTCGGCCTTTGATCTGAGTTTGGCACCGTGAATGTGGCCGACCGCCTATCCGGGCATCGGACGCCTGGAACCTGGTTCCCCACCAGGCAGCTCCATCAGACTTCGAAACAATGGTGCTGGGAGCTAAGCCTGGACACAGAGCCCACACCTGCAGCGGACAGCGAGGGACAGTCGAGGAGGGTTTAAAGCAAAGTCCAGACTCGGAGAAACCCCGCGGGGGGCCTTGGGCGGTGCAGCCTGCTCCGTGCACCCTTCCCCCTTTTATCTCCTAGGAGGGCCTGGGACTTGTAAACACACTTTACCAAAAAACCAAAAATAAAGAAAAGAAGAGCGAGCGAGACAGAGGGAGCGGGGGAGAGAGAGAGAGAGAGAGAGAAGAGGAGAGGAGAGGAGAGCAGAGGAGAAGAGAGCAGAAGGAGGGAGGGAGGGGGAAGGAGAGAGGGAGGGAAAAAAGAAGAAAAAGAAGAAAAAGAAAAGAAGGAAGGAGAGAAAGGGAGAGAGACACAGAGGGAATGAAGGAAGGCAGGGAGGAAGGAAGGAAAGAAAGAAAAAAGAAAGAAGAAAGAGACAGAGGGAAGGAAGGAAGGGAGGGAGGGAGGAAGGAGGGTGGAGGACGGAGGGAGGGAGGGAAGGATGGGAGGGAGGGAGGAAGGGAGGGAAGGATGGAAGGAGAGTTCAGAAAAATAGTTCCGACTGAAGTTTTAAGAACCTGACCTCTGTTATGTGATGGCCCCAAGGGCATGAATTGAGGGAGTCGGTGAATGAATGACTGAGCCAGCCGTGTCCCTCCCCAGCCGTGTCCCTCCCCAGTCGTGTCCCTCCCCAGCCGTGTCCCCCACAGCTGTGTCCCTCCCCAGCCGTGTCCCTCCCCAGCCGTGTCTCCCCCGCCATGTTCCCCCCCAGCCGTGTCCCTCCCCAGCCATGTCCCTCCCCAGCCGTGTCCCCCCCAAGCCATGTCCCTCCCCAGACGTGTCTCCCCCAAGCCATGTCCCCCGCAAGCCATGTCCCTCCCCAGCCGTGTCCTTCCCCAGCTGTGTCCCCCCCAAGCCATGTCCCCCCCAGCGGTGTCCCTCCCCAGCCGTGTCCCCCCCAGCGGTGTCCCTCCCCAGCCGTGTCCCTCCCCCAGCCGTGTCCCCCCCACCATGTTCCCCCGCAGCCGTATCCCTCCCCAGCCGTGTCCCTCCCCAACCATGTCCCCCGCAGCCGTGTCCCTCCCCAGCCATGTCCCTCCCCAGCTGTGTTCCTCTCCCTCTCCCAGGGAACAGCCGGGCCGGCGGGGTGGGACCCCCTGGAGTTGGGAGGCCTCAGAGATTCTTCTTTCCCCTTAAAAGGCCTGTCTCCGTGGAATGCCTGCTTCCCAGTGGAACCAGCTGCTGCTTCCCAGTACAAAAACTCACACAGGGGCCCGGGGTGCTTCTCACAAACACTGTCTCAGAAAAGCAGTGGCGGGTTCCAGGCCTCACCCCACTCCCACCACAGTGGCCACCTCTTTCCTCTCATGCTCCGTGGAGAGCTGGACCTGTGGGCCGACAGAGGCAGCCCCGCATACGCCCCCTCGCTCACTCGCCGTCCCCCTGCCCCAAATGCAGCGAATCTGTCCCGCGGTCTCAGATTCACCGTCTCCACTCAGAGTCACCAGTTCTAGAGACAAGGACGGCCTTGTCACAGCTGGAGCGCACACGGGATGGGAAGGTGAATGGCGTGGGAAGGGTGCGTGGGCCCTACTGTTGGCTCGTGGGCCGCCCTCTGTGCTGGGGGTCTCGCGGGGCCCACAGCTGCCCGGCCCAGCCTCCTTGGAAGGAGCCTCCCCTGAGGGAGGAGACCCGAGCCCAGACCGCTGAGTGAGCCCTGCGGTGTGGAGCTTGCAGAGGTCCACAGGAACAGGACGTCTCACAAAAGGTATGGGGTCCATGTGGACATCCACACCGTCACGGGACCAGCTGGGAGATCCCGGGCTCGGAGGCAGCCTCTGCCCCAGCGTCTCTTGTGCAGCTGGAAACAGCCAGGTCCTCACTCGGGGACCGAGCCAGCCTCCCCTGAGACAGGCCCTTCTGCCCCCGGGCCTGCCTCTCACAGCCCAGCTGCCCATCACAGCCTCATGCTCTGGGCAGGCCGCTCAACCTCTCTGACCCCCAGTGACCCACACCCAAGCTCCGTTTTGGCTAAAGGTGCTGAGATTCCAACCCCGCGATCTGCGAGGCCCACGGCGGGGAAGCTTGGAACCCGTCGCGTAAGGCTTGAGCCTGCTCTGGACTTTCAAGGCTCCACGGGAGTCTCAGGCTGCACCGTGTGCATCTGGGGTGGGGGACGAGCAGAGCTCGCTGATCTCACAGATGGGGATTCTGAGGACGGGATGCTAGAGCCAGAGGAAGGTGCCGGAAGTCCCTGGAAGCAGCAGGGCCTGGGAGTCCGTCCCCAGGGCAGATGCTCCTGAAAAGACGCGGCTGCAGAGCGGGAAGCGGCAGGGCCCGTAGACAGACTAGAGTGACCTGAGTTAAGATGACGAAGGCCACTTCCAGTTCCCTGACGGTCCCCGTGTCCGGACCACGGAAATCACTTCTTTGGGCCGTGGGAAAAAAACACAGCCGCAGGGGTGCGGCGGGGGAAGCGAGAGGGCAGGGGTGCGGCAGGGGAAGCGAAAGGGCACAGGGAGGGGCCGCTTGCATCTTCACACGCAGAGGGGCCTGGCCCTGAGAGGAGAGGAGCCAGGGGCGTCCCTGAAGATGGGCAGACGGGCCACCGGCTCAGAGACGCTGCTGGGCCAACACGGACCCGGCAAGGACGCAGCCGGCAGCTGCCCCGAGAGAGCGCGTCCGTCAGGGGAGAGCGGGTGGGGCTTCCGGCGCCCGACCTTCCTTTCCTGACCTCACACCTCACACCTCTGATAGCTCTTCCCTTCTCAAGAGCCATGCATGACTCCCACTGGCTGCCAACTCAAGTCCCAACATCTTCCCAGAGGAAGTGGCATTTACACAGGGCCTCGGAGCCGGGGCCGGGGGAGGACAGCCGGCCAGGGTGTGGGAACCCTGCACAGAGACCCGAAGGCGTGGACGTGCGTGGCCAGCGTGGCAGGAAGCTGGGTGTGAGGACAGAGGGGAGGGCGGCCCCCCGAGGAGCTGGCAAGCCCATCCCCTCCCGAGGGGACCTGGTGGCTCTGGAAGACCCCCGGGAGCCAGCAGCCCTTCCTGCCCTCGCCCCGGAGACAGGCTACCTGGCCGTGGCCACTCAGGAAGACGTTCTGTTTTCTCTCCTGCTGGAAATGGAAGGAGGGGAGGATGGGGGTGGGGAAGCTGCAGGACGCGGGGGGGCCAGGTGAGGGCTGCGCATGGCAGGAAGGCCGAGGGCGGGCGGTGGCTTGCTGGGGCTGGAGGGGCTGCCTGGCCGGGCGTTCGCCGTGCAAGTCAGGACGTGCAGCCGCCAGCAGCCTCCCCTCAGCCCCCGACTCACAGCCTCAGGCCCCAGCCCACCCTGGGCCCCGCCTGCCTCCGCTCCTGACTATTCTGGGATTCCTGGCTTCACATCCATGCTCCACTGTCTCCTACTCTGTCCTCAAGGCAGGTCTGGGCCTGTGCGCTGGCGACTGGGGCCCTCGGACTGATGTCTGCCCCGTGACCGGCCCAGCCCAGGCTGTGGGGACACAGGGGCACTTCTGCAGCCTGGAGGGCATGAGACACAGGCCGGGGCCCAGGGAACAGCTGAACGGTGGGCGGAGACGGGGTGTGTGTCCCCCAGCAGGACAGCAGGCACTGGGGGTGGGCTCACGGCTGGGAGCCCCTTCCCCCTGGCCATCGTCCTCGGGTGGCGTCTGGGCTGGTGTCTTCGCTGGATCCGTCAATCCTACCTGAAGTCGGGGTTTCTGAGGCCTGAGACCCAGACCCCGAGGTGCAAGGGTGGCGGGCGGGGCGGCAGCTCCCGGCGGACACACCCAGGCCACCCTACAATGCGTTCGAACCTTCACCACAGCATTCCTCTCTCTGGGCCTCAGTTTCCTCCTCTGTGACTCAGGATAGCGGTCCCAGCCCCGTTTCCAGGAAGGCAGAGGACCTTGAGGCCAGGGTCTCGGACGGGGAAAGCATGTGGTCCCCTGTGCCCGTGGGAGAGGCCGTCGTTCTCACCGGTCCCACATTGGGAAAAGAAATCAGGGCTGACGGCCCAGGGCTCGAAGCGGCCTACCCCGCACGTGGCAGAGGACAAAGCAGCCGGGACGGCTGGGGCAGTGGATGGGAGGGAGTAGCTGGGGCTCTACGGGGAGGGCATGGCAGGACCCCAGCAGGCAGCCCACCCCTTCCCACCCTCAGGGCAGTGACCTGACTTGGCACGGAGGGGCCGTCCGGGTGGGCGACGGGGGGCTTCTGTTCCCGGGGCCAGGGTGGGACGGCCTTCTCCAAGCAGCAGGAAACAGATGGGCTGACCAGGGCGGCCCAGGCCCCCCGCGGAGAGGGAGTGGGGGGCTGGGAGTGAGGTCGGCCGAGCGCCCCCGTCACAGCCCCACCCAGGCCCAGCGAGGCCACCTCCGACCCAGCCACGCCCCGGGTGCCCCCGTCAGCACGGTGAGGACAGCAAGTCCAAGGCCAGGCGCAAAAGAATCCGTGGGGAGCAGGGCTGGGTGGGCGGCTGGGGCTCCTCCCTCTCCTGGGCTCAGCAGAGAGCACGGGCCTGAGGCTTCCGTCCGCACTCCGCTCACCCCAGCCTGACCCTCCTGCTGGCCGACCAGAGCCTCAGGAAGCCGGAGAGAATCTCCGCGGCTCAGCCAGGCCGGGGAAAGGTGACCGTCCACAGCAGGAAGGACCTGCCCCTTCCTGCCTGCCAGGTGTGGACGTGGCCCTGCTCCTGACGTTGGCTACTGGGCAGAAGCCAGAGGATAAAGCAGCTCACGCCCCTCTCGGTGAGACACCCAGCTCCGAATCCTACCCACAGCCCTGTGGCCTTGGGCCAGGGACTCACTTTCCTCCGGCCTCAGTTTTCTTCTTTCTTCTGAGACAAGGTCTCCCTCTGTTGCTGAGGCTACAGTGCAGTGGTGTGATATCAGCTCACCGCAGCCTGGAACTCCCAGGCTCAAATGATCCTCCTGCCTCGGCCTCCTGGGTAACTGGGGCCACAGGCAGGCACCACCATGTGTGGCTACCGTTTTTATTTTTTGTAGAGACAGATCTCCCTGTGTTGTCCAGGCTGGTCTTGCGCTCCTGGACTCAAGCGATCCTCCCGCCTTGGTCTCCTAAAGTACTGGGATTACAGGTTCCAGCCGCCATGCCCGGCCAGTCCTCGGTTTTCTTATCTGTGAAATGGGAAGACAGTAATAGCCACCTCCTGAATCACTGGGAACAGTCGGCCAGGAAATCCTCACTGCTCGGAACACAGAAAACGATGAATTGCAACAATGATCTTCATCATTAATTTATTTTTCATTCACCAAAAAGTCCATGGGGTACAACTGAGTCAGAGACACAGGACGCTGGTGTTCAGGGACAGCCACAAGTCCCTGCGAGGTGCAGGTGGTGCCAGCTCCTGAATCTGGCCACCTGCGGTCACTCACACGTTCCAGGAGCTCACAAGCCCAGCCCCAGTGCGTGGCGGCCCAGGGCCGAGGGTGTAGAGGTCACCACGTCTGCGCCCATTTCACAATTGTGGGACTGCTCCACACCTGGGGTCTCCACAGAGCCCCACACCAGTCCTAGGTAGAGAACCGAGGATGCCCTCCTTGCAGATGACAACCCCAAGGCCGAAAGCAGAGAAGGGCCCTGGTCACCCAGCCAGGCCGGCAGAGCTGCGGCTGGACCACACCCGGTGAGAGCCCCCCCTACCTGGATGCCAGGGTCTGACCCACAGCCTGTCCCCGCTCTCAGGCTCTCTGTGCTTGCCACGCGGCAGGATCCTCACACTTCCTCCTGCCCGACAGCCCCACAGGCGCCGGGACCCCCAGGCCTGGGGGTGTAACGCCCTCTTCTCCAAGAGAAACTCCCAACCGCCCCTCTGTAGGTCCCGGGCTGCTGCCCCCACGGGCTCCTCCCCTGGGTCACACGGGCCTGGGGACATCTCCTCTCCCCGTGTGGCCTGACAGGCAGAGCTCCTTCTTAGCCAAGCACCGGGTGGGCCGCGAACAAGGCCACTGCCCTGCGGCCGCCTCTGGACGCTCCAAGCTGTCCTGCCCGGAGGACGAGGCCGGCCCAAGACCAGGAAGGCTCAGGTGCAGCTACTCCGGTGCGGGACGCTGGGCAGCAGGTCTGGGGAGGGCACAGGGCTCGGAGGACTTGGCTGTGGGCAGCCAGGCACTGCCCAGACTTCCTGCTTTCACAGCCCCGCGGCTGTCCACGTCCTGCCTGCTCGAAGTCCAGGGCGGGACCTCTTGTCATGGACTCTTCTGAAGCCACCCCGGAGGGGAGGGGCCCCCCGCAGGATTCCTGCCCCGTGCTGGTCCCTCCGTCTGCTTCTCTGAGCCTCGTCCACTCATCTGTGAAGTGGGCGTAACTGTGGCACCTGCTCAGGCCCCCTGGAGACCAGGAGGTGAGGGGTGAGGGCCCTGCGTGGCTCCCAGGGGAGAGGCTTCCCCAGGAGGACTCATTTCATCCCTGGTGGGTGGGCCACCTGCACTTGAGTGTCCTGGTCTGTGAAGTGAGGACGCGGCTCTGGCTCACAGCAGACCAGAGACTGGGGCCCACTGGGCACTGGGCGTGCATTGGAGGCGCTGCCCAACACCGCGGCGGCATCCTCCCGGCTTCGGTCCCAGTTTCCCCAAGGCCAATGGCCCCAAGGACCCGGCCCAGCCCACGGGGAAGGCGCATTGTCCGGCAACTGGGCTGGGCCGGGGAGGGGAGGAAGTGGGTGGGGGTGGCCCCTGCTGGGAGCCCCTCTCTGGGGGCGTGTCCTGGGCGGGGGCCAGTGTCCTGCTGTCTGGACCCTGGGCTGAGATAAGCATCTAGGAAAGTGTGGCTCAGCAGGAAGGAGCTGAGCAGAGTCAGAGCCAAAGGAACTTCCGGGAATTGGAGAGGGAAGTGTGGGGAGAGGAGGCTGCGGCAGGTGCCTCTGGGTTGGTTTCCAGGCAGCCAAGGGGCTGCCCCGGTGGCCCCCCCGGACGATCCCCCCACAGGTCAGCAGGACTCTGGGCTTGTTCCATGTGCCCCATGCCCACCCCGCTCTGTGCAAATTTCCCCTTCTTATGAGGTCGCTGGGTCCAACCTACTCCTGTGACCTCATCGAAACGAATCACAGCTGCGACAACCCTGCTTCCAAATACGGCCACACACTGAGGCCCCAGAGGTGGGGACTCCACACGTGGGTCTGGGGAGACACGACTCGGCCTATAACAGGCTCTTGGGCAGGAGGGGAGGCGGTGGAGGCGGCTTCTGTTCCCAGGATCCTCAATGCTCAGAATGGAGAGTGGCAGACAAGGGGCCTGGTCTGGAAAACCGATCCCCAGCAAAGCCTCCCGTTGAGTGATGCCTTCGTGCAGGTGCAGCCAGGACAGAGGGAGGGAGGGGAGGGGGCAGGAGGACAGAGGGAAGGAGGGGAGGGGGCAGGAGGACAGAGAGAAGGAGGGGAGGGGGCAGGAGGACGGAGGGAGGGAGGGGAGGGGGCAGGAGGACGGAGGGAGGGAGGGGAGGGGACAGGAGGACGGAGGGAGGGAGGGGAGGGGGCGGGAGGACGGAGGGAGGGAGGGGAGGGGGCAGGAGGACAGAGGGAGGCAGGGGAGGGGGCAGGAGGACAGAGGGAGGGAGGAGAGGGGACCAGAGCAAAACAGCAGATGGTGAGTTCCTGGGCCAGACACAGCCAATTACCAGCCACAAGGGACAATCCCACGGCCACTTGGGATCCCAGCCCTCTCCTTGGGAGAGGCAGGGAGGGAAATTCACCTGCCTGCCCCTTCTCATCTCCCAGGTCCCACTGGTGACTGTGGGCCATGGGGTGTCAGCTCTGCAAACCTGCAGCCAGGTCACTCACTCCTCTGAGCAAGCCCTGGAAGGCAGCATCCCTGTGGATTCGGCTGGGTCAGAGCTGAAGCTGCTGACCCATTGGCAGAGGCGGCACCATGAACAGCCTTCACTCAGGAGGCAGGACTCCCTGAGACAGGGACGCAGAAGGAAGGGGCAGGATGGCCAGGCAGTGCCCCGGGGGATCACATTCCCCTGTTCACAGCTCGGGGGAGCCAGGGTGGGTGCTGGATCCCGAGGCAGCAGGAAGCCCCTGCCCTCAGCTCAGAGTGAGCCTCCGCGTTGTCCCGCCTCCCATCAGCTTGAAACTGCCTCAGTTTCCCTCCCTCCTGGTCCCCATGAACCTCCTGGCGGGTCCAAGGCTTTGGCCAGCAGAGCTAGCACATAAAGTGTGGAGATGCTGGATGGCATTGCCCACGGCAGGAGTCCCGCAAGCCTGCATGCATGCTGTGTAGACTGGTGAGCCGTTCATGGCACTGGCTCAAACCACCCAGAGGGGAGTGGGGGATGCCCACAGGTGGGGACACTGAGGCACCGAGAAGGGACTTACCAAGGGTCCTACCTAAAAAGAGACATCAGGAGATGCCTGGCACAGACAAGACTCGTTTCTCCAGGTGCCTCCCACTAAGCCCTGTTATAAATCCAGGAAATTGCACGGGCAGTGGACAGAAAATTCCAAAGCATACAAGTGGTCAGGGCCCAGGTGGGAGAGACGGCCCAGTGACAGGAAGGAGACCCAGGCCGGGCATTTCCTGACTCCCAGCCTAGCAAGAGAAGGCAGCTGGGGGGACCCATTCCCCCTCCAGGTGCAACAGGGTCCTGGAGCAGGGGGCTTGGCACAGCAAACCACGCCTGGAAAGCCCCTTGGTCCCCGTGGGCCTGCGACCCTCCTCCCCACCAAGAAATAGGGGTGGCATCGGTAGGGGAATCCCACAGCGTGCTGGCTCGGCACAGGGGTGGCATCGGTATGGGGATTCCCATAGCATGCTGGCTCGGCACAGGGGTGGCATCGGTACGGGAATCCCACAGCGTGCTGGCTCGGCACAGGGGTGGCATCGGTAGGGGGATCCCACAGCGTGCTGGCTCGGCACGGGGTGGCAGCGGTACGGGAATCCCACAGCGTGCTGGCTCGGCACAGGAAGTAGCCATGGAGTAGAAACTTCCTTCCCCACCTGGAGCTGCCACACGGCCTGGGAAACCCCCGGCCCCTCAGGAAGCTCCAGTGGAAACTCTGCCAGCACCAGATCAACCAAGGACACCCAGACGGCACCACCCATCCAAAGAGTGAAAATGTCAGGAACCACAGCTCATGACACCAGCCAGGACCTGGTGCCAACCTACAGGGCAGTGGCCTAGGAAAATAAAGTATGTCCACAGGACTCAGAGTCTCTAAGTAGGGCCAAAATGCCCAGGATACAAGCAAAAACTGCTCATCACAGCAAAAGCCAGGGGATACACACGTGAATGAGAAAAGACAATGAATGACACCAATACCAGGACCAGCTCGAGGCTGAGGACACGACCAGGAGGCCAGGGTTGTCACCACAGGGCACCATGACAGAACAATGCACTCTCCAGAAACAAATGACGTAGAAGATCTCGGCAAAGACACAGACGTTATCAGAAAGAACCAAAGGGAATACACAGAGCTAACAATTACAAACACAGAAACAAAACTCTCCAGATGGACTCAGAAGTAAAGTGAAGATGGCAGAGGACACAGCCAGTGATGAGGACACAGCAATAGAATGGGCCCAATAGGAGCCATAGAGACAGAAAGGGAGGGAAGAAGGAAGGGAGGAAGAGAGGGAGGGAGAAAGGAGAGGAAAAAGGGAGAAGTTAGGGAGGGAAGGAGGAGGGAACAGAGGGAGAAAAAATGAACAGAGCTTCAGGAACCAGTAGAACAATAACAAAAGTCTCATCCGATTTTCAGGAAGAGAACAGGACTGACTGAGGATTTGAATAAGTAATACCTGAACACTTCTCAAATGTGGTGAAAAACATAAATTCACAGAATGAGTGAAAATAAAAATACATAAAAATTTGTGGTATGAAGCAGGGCTCAGCGGGAAATTTATAGTACCAAATACTTAACATTAGAAAAGAGAAAACATCTCAAATCAATCATCTAAGTTTTTGCCTCAGGAAACTAGAGAAAGAAGAGCAAAATAAATGAGAAGCTGGAAGAATGAAGGAAATGATAAAGGATAGAAATTAATGAAATTGAAAACAAGAAAACAGCAGAGAAAATCAGTCAACATAAATTGGTTCTTTGAAAATCCGTAAAATTGATAAACCACTAGCAAGACTGACAAAAATAAAAAGAAGACACAAATCACCAATTTCAGAGATAAAACAGGGAGTATCACTACAAATCCTGTGATCATTAAAAGGATCATAAGAAAATACTATGAATAACTTTACACTCACAAGTTTGACAACTTAGAAGAAATGAACCAATTATTTAAAAACATAAGCCATCAAAACTCAACCAAGATGAAATCGATCATTTGAACAGTCCTAGAACCATTACAGAGGTTGAATTCATAATTTAAAAGTTCCCCAAAAAGAAATCTCTGAGACCAGATGGTTTTACTGGAGAATTCTACCAGACATTTAAGGGAGCAACACCAATTTTACACAATTCCTTCCAGAACATAGAAGAGGAAGGAACATTTTCCAACTTATTTTGTGAAACTGACTCTATCTTGACACCAAATTAGTTAAAGACAGTTTTAAAATCCTACTACAGACCAATGTCTCTCATGAACATAGAGGCAAAAATCCTCCACTAAATATAAGCAAATATAATCCAACAATGTAGAAAAATAATTATACACCAAGAACAAGTGAGATTCATACCAAGTATGTGAGATTGGCTGAGCATTGAAAAACCAGATGATGCAACCCATCAGATTAACGGGCTAAGAAAAAGACAAAAATGATATAACCTTATCAATCTATGCAGAAAATATACTCAACACACATTCTTAATAAAAATTATCGGCAAATTAGAAGTAGCAGGGAACTTCCTTAACTTGCCAACAAACATCTACAAAATCCCTGCAGCTAACCTCACTTAATGTAAAAGACCAAATGCTCTTCCCTGAGATCAGGAGCAAGACAAGGATATTCATTCCTGCCACTTTCATTCAACACACTGGAAGTCCTATTCACCGCACTAAGGCAAGAAAAGTAAATAAAAGACATACAGATTGGAAAGGAAGAAATAAAATGATCTCTGTTTATCAAAGATATGATTGTCCACATGGATCATCCCAACAAATGTACAAAAAAACAAAAAACTAATTAGTGAGTTCAATATAATCACAGGATACAAGATCAACATTCAAAAATCAATCATGTTTCCATAGACTAACGATGAAAATGTGGAAACAAAATTTTAAAATGTATTATCATTTACAAGCACTCCAAGAATAATGAAATGCTTAGACATAAACTTGATAACATATGTCTAGTACTTGTAGGCTGAAAATCACAAAATGCTGATGAAAGGACCAAAAAAGACCTAAACAAATGAAGAAAGATATACCATGTTCATGGATTGGAAGACTCAACATAGTTCACCCACCATGAAACTGATCAGTTGATTTAATGAAATCTCTATCTAAATCCCAGCAAGTCTCTTTGTAAATAGAGACAAGCTTATTCTAAAAGCATAGGCCTCAGCTAAACAATCTTGGAAAAAGCATGAAGAGTTACTCTGTTGGGTATAAAAGATTACTGTCTTCACCAAGTCCATAGCAGAGGCAGTTTGAACACATAGATGAATGGAACAACAGGGAACCCAGACATAGACCCACACAAATATGCCCTGCTGGTTTCCAACAGAGGTGCAAACATAATTCCTTGGAGGACAGACGGCCTTTCAACAAATGGTGTTGGAGCAATTGGACATCCATAGGCAAAAAATGAGTATCCACCAAAACCTCACACCTTATACAAAACGCTAACAACAACAACAAAAAAACAAAACCTGTAATATTGAAACCAAAGTTTGAAAACTTGTTACCAAAGGAAAAATTCCTAAATTGCACTTCATCAAAATTAAAGACCTTTGCTCTGCAAAAGACCTCATAGAGAGGATGAAAAGAGAAATATGGACTAGGGAGGAAATGTTTGCAAACCATATTTCTGAATAAGAACTAGTATCTCAACTGTATAAAGAATACTTAAGACCTCTCACAACTCAACAGCACAAAAACAATCCATCAATTAGAAAATGGGCAAAAGACATGAACAGGCATTTCATCAATGAGGACATCTGGATGGTGAATAAGAATATTGAAAGATGCTCAACATCATCACCATTAGGTAATTGAAACCACAGTGGGATATCACAACACACCCATCAGAATGGCCAAAGTGAAAAACGGTGACCGCACCAAATGCTGGGGAGGATGTGGAGACACTGGATCTCTCGTCCACTGCTGGTGGGACTGTAGCATGTAACAGCCACTCTGAAAACAGTGTAGCAGTTTCTTTGAAAGCTAAATGTGGGCCAGGTGCGTTGGCTCATACCTGTAATCCCAGCACTTTGGGGAGACCGAGGCAGGAGGATCACTTGAGGTCAGGAGTTTGAGACCAGCCTGGCCAATATGGTAAAACCCTGTTTCTACTAAAAATACACAAATTTTTAGTGTGGTGTTGCACACCTGTAGTTCCAGCCACTCGGGAGGATGAGGCAGGAGAATGGCGTGAACGCAGGAAGCGGAGATCGCAGCGAGCCGAGATCATGCCACTGCACTCCAGCCTGAGCTACAAAGCAAGACTCCATTTCAGAAAAAAAAAAAAACAAAAAAAAAAAAAAAAAGGCTAAACATGAACTACCATATCACCAGCAATTGCACTCTTGGGCATTTATCCAGTGAAACGGACACTTCTGTTCACACAAAAACCTAGACATGGAAATTTATATCAGTTTTATTCATAATAGCCAAAAACTAGAAACAACTTAGATTTCCTTCAGCAGACGAGTGGCTGAGTAAACTGGGTGCATCCACGTCACGGGATATGGCTCCACAAAGAAAGGGAAGAAACTAGAACTCTGATGACTCTCTAGGGAATGTTGCTGAGCCAAAACAACCCCGAAAGGTCGCACACTATGTGATGCTCTATGTATAACATTCTGGAAACGACAAAACTGCGGAAATGGAGAACAGGTGAGCAGTTGCTGGCGTTTCCAAAGAGAGAGAGGGGTGGTTACTAAAAGGCAGTGGGGTTCTCGTGCTGACGCGTGTCTGCATCTTGACTGCAGTGGGGACTGAGCCACCTGCACCTGTGATCAACTGAATGGGGCTAAACACGCACGCGTGTGGTACACCTGACGTGGTTTGAATGCTTGTCCTCAAAAAATCTTGTGTTGAAACCCGATCCCCAGTGTTGGAAGTGGGGCCTGCTGGGAGGTGTTGGATCATAAAAGCGGGTCCCCTGCGAATGGCCCAACACCATCCCCTTGGTGACGAGTTCCTGCCCAGTTAGTTCAAGGAAGAACCTGGTTGTGTAAAAGTCTGGGACTGGACCAGCACGGTGGCTCATGCCTGTAATCCCAGGATTTTGGGAGGCCAAGGTGGGCAGATCATCTGAGGTCAGGAGTTCGAGATCAGCCTGGCCAAAGTGGTGAAACCCCATCTCTACTAAAAACATACACAAATAATTAGCTGGGCGTGGTGGCGGGCACCTGTAGTCCCAGTTACTTGGGAGGCTGAGGCAGGAGAATGGCTTGAACCCGGGAGGCAGAAGTTGCAGTGAGCCGAGATCGAGAAATTTCACTCCAGCCTGGGTAACAAGAGTGAAACTCTGTCTCAAGAAAACACAAAATGTCTGGGGCCTCCCCATTCTCTTTCTGCCTTCAACTTCCACCATGGTTGGAGCTCCCTTAGGCCCTCACCAGAAGCAGATGCCAGCATCACCTTTCCTGTACAGCCTGCAGAAATGTTAGCCAAATCAACCTCTTATAAATCACCCAGGATTGGGCATTCCTTTCTAGCAACATGAGAATGGCCTCAGACAACACGTAAATGAGAGACTCAAACAGTGCCAAGGTTCTGGTTGTGGGGCGGCACTACAGACGTCGTGTGAGGCTGAGGGAATCAGGAGTGCCCCCTTCACCCTTTTCCTACTCTTTCTTACGGCTGAATGTGGGTCTACAATGATCCCCAAAATTGAAAAATGTATTTAAAAAATGGCCCAGAAAAGCCTAAAACCCAGACCACGGACGTCGGTTGTGCTCTTTCTGTGACATGACTTCATTTTTTGGGGGGTTTTCTTGTCTTGTTTGTTTGTTTGTTTTTCATTTTTTGAGACAAAGTCTCGCTCCGTTGCCCGGGCTGGATGGAGTGCAGTGGTGTGATCTCAGCTCACTGCAGCCTCCACCTCCCAGGTTCCAGCAATTCTCCTGCCTCAGCCTCCCGAGTAGCTGGGATTACAGGCATGCACCACCGCACCTGGTTAATTTTTGTATTTTTAGTAGAGACGGGGTTTCACCATGTTGGCCAGGCTGTTCTCGAATTCCTGACCTCAAATGATCCACCCACCTCGGCCTCCCAAAGTGCTGGGATTACAGGTGTGAGCCACCACGCCCGACCTGTGACGTGACTTTGATGCGCATCCAGGTGGGAGACAGAGTCATAAATGCTGCTGGTGTGAAAACCCACAGCCATGTACAGGATGGGGCGTTAGAGTTGGCTGGGGCAACGGGACTGTGAGCGGCAGAAGCCAGCGCCCAGCAGGTTCAGCAGCCAGGCCGGGGGGCTCCTCGAATGCCTCCAAACAGGCCCCCTCTCTGTTGGGTCCTGCACCACTGAGGGTTTCGGCTCCAAAGGTGGACAGTGGCTCACACACGCAGGACTGCTTTCGGCGTCAGAAATGATCCTAAACAGCAGCAAATCTTAATGAAGGGGAAAATCCAGAAACAAGCAGCAGAAAGAGCTCTTGGCACTGCTGTATCCGGGCGCCATCCCCGGCCCTTGACCACCTCCCTCTATCCTCCATGACCCCAAGCGAGAATGCAATTCCCAGTTCACAGATAGGGAAACTGAGGCACAAGACGGGCACAGGGCTGCCCGTGGTTCAGCACCTAAAGGGGCTTCGTCCAGAATTCTGCCCAAGTTTTCCTCAGTTTCCCTGGTCCTGAGCCCTGGGGGAATTTTTCCTGTGTTTCTTTTTTTTATTTTTATTTTTTTGAGAAGGAGTCTCACTCTGCCACCCAGGCTGGAGTGCAGTGGCCGGATCTCAGCTCACTGCAAGCTCCGCCTCCCGGGTTCACGCCATTCTCCTGCCTCAGCCTCCCCAGTAGCTGGGACTACAGGTGCCCGCCACCACGCCTCGCTAGTTTTCTGTATTTTTTTAGTAGAGACGGGATTTCACTGTGTTAGCCAGGATGGCCTCGATCTCCTGACCTAGTGATCCGCCCGTCTCGGCTTCCCAAAGTGCTGGGATTACAGGCTTGAGCTACCGCGCCCAGCCTTTCCTGTATTTCTTAATGGAATTTCAGCCCCTGATGAAACTGTCGTGGCTGTGCTGGACCTGGATGTCCCTCCTGGCATCTCCGAGCCGTGGATGGGGACAGATGGCTGAACTGCCAGGAACCTAGGCTGGGAGGCAGCGCCCTGCCTTCAAGGCCATCCCTGGTTTGGGGTAGACAGACAGAAGGCTCGGCTCCCAGCAGGGCACCGGCCGACTGTGGGAACGTGGAAGGCCCAGCATGGCCACATCAGAGGGCTGCGGCCATCTCTTGACCTGACCCTGACCTAGACTGGCCATTCACTTCCAAAACACCCTCGCTGGTGTGAACGGTACGTGGGATGTTCTCTTTCCCAGAAACCAACAAGATGTGACGCAAGGTGGCAGAACGTCAAGGTTTGGCCGAGCCGCAGGGTCGGTGGAGCGGCCTCCACCATGTTCGTCCCAGGTACGCGGCGTCCTCTCACTCACCATCTGGGGGGCCAGCTCAGCTGCCCTGAAATGGCCTCTCCAGCCACCGACTTCCTTTCCTGCATGTCTGGACACCCTGGGCAGGGAACCTTTGCTACACGTCCCTCGGCCTCCAGATCCGAGCCCGTTGTGGAGATGGAGATTCAGGGAGGAAGAGGCAGCCCTGGGGCTCATCCCCTTCCAGTCCACCTTCTTGCAAAGGAAGACTGGCTGGTAATAGAGGAAGGGAAGAAAAGCGGAGAGGGGCAGACTGGACCCACATAATAAGGACCGAGAAGGTGACAGAGCCGGCTCTGGCGGCTGGGAGTGGAGGGACAGGGCCTCATATAACACAATGCCCCATGTGGGAGGACGAGGAGGTTGGTGAGAAGCATCACCAGCCTCTGCTCTTCACGGGAGAAGTGAGGGCAGCTCACGAGGCTGCTGCTGGCGTTTGGGCTGTGAGCTCTGACCAGGCCCCATCCTGAGACTGGACAATGGGAATGCAGGAATCCCTGGTAACCCATGCGCCTCAGTGCACAGCCTGGGGAACACCAGGTGCTCCTCAGCGTCTGGCTGCAGCTGCAGGGAATTGCAGCAGTCCAGCCAATCGAGAGGCCATCGCCAGGGCTGACCCATCCTGCCCCATCGACCTTGCAGGCAGATTCCCTGCCTCCCTGTGAAGTGCTCCCCACCACCCACTCCAGCCTGTTCCCAGGCAGGGAGCCAGGAGGGAGCCGGACACAGAGAGGCCCCGCTCTTCCATCCCCGGCCTGGCCTCTCAAATCCTGGCCTCTGGCTTCAGGATGGGGATGCTGCCTCCACATCACCCAGAAGATGGGGGCGGTGTCCGCCCGGGGAGCCGGGATCAGCTGCTGGGTCTAGAGATCTGAGAGGAAACGGAAATGGCCGCTTCCAAAACGCACCACGAGTGGGAAGCCTCCAGGCCTCTGGCATTGCCCTCGTCCACACACCCCATTTTCAAAGTAATCACCCAGAGAGCAGCACTGCAGCTGCCGCCCGGGCGAGGGTCCACTCTGGATTTTTTTTTTTTTTTGAGACGGAGTCTCGCTCTGTCGCCCAGGCTGGAGTGAGCAGCGCAATCTTGGCTCACTGCAAGCTCCGCCTCCCGGGTTCCCGCCATTCTCCTGCCTCAGCCTTCAGAGTAGCTGGGACTACAGGTGCCTGCCACCATGCCCGGCTAATTTTTTGTATTTTTAGTAGAGACGGGGTTTCACCTTGTTAGCCAGGATGGTCTCGATCTCCTGACCCCATGATCCGTCCATCTCGGCCTCCCAAAGCGCTGGGATTACAGGCATGAGCCACTGCGCCCGGCCCATTCTGGATTTTGAGTCGGAATGGGAGCCAGAGCAGTTGTTCTTTCAATCCCCTAGCCTGGGGATGTTTGTCACATGGCAGTAGTGACTGGAGTAACCCTGACTGGGGTTCCCTGCAGGTCAAGTTCTCTGCCAGGGGCTGGGGCCTGTGCTCTTCTCTGTCGGGCTGACTCCTGAGCTGGTGAGTCTTGGGTGGTTCCCCTCCAGGAGGCCCTGCAACCCTGCCCTAACCTCCAGCCACGCACCAGCCCCTTCTTCATTCTCTAACAGATGCTCACTGGACGCCTGCTACACGGGACCCCCGTCAGTGAGAGTACCCTGTGGCCGAGATAGACAGGTCCCTGCATCCTGAAGGAGCCAGGTCCAGGAGTGCATTGCCTGAAATCAAAGTGTGCAGTTAGCGAGGAGGACCCAGGGTTAAAGCGTAAACCCAACTCCTCCCCAAGGCACACCAGACTCTGCGAGACCCTAAGCCCGCCCCTGTCAGCCTCTCTGACCCCAACCTCTCTGCCCCGTAAAGAGCTGACCCCGCCCTCTGCCCCGAGTTCTGGTCAGGGGCATCTCTCTGGCTTTGCCGAAACTCACAGCACAGTCAGTGGCCGCATCTCAGAACGGTCAGAAGGGACAGAATTCCCTCGATGCCCTGTCGTTTTCCGGAGCCACACTAGTGTGTTGGGGGTTAGAGTCCGTGACGTGGGTCAGCCCTGCCCTGACATCGGCACTATCTTAGCTTCTACTTACATGGGGAACTCACCTCGCCACGCTGCAGGAAGTGGCCCCCTGTGCTGCACGACCCCCACATTCGCAAGTTCTTCCTCACTGGAGCCCCGGCCAGGCTTCCTACGGACAGCAGCCGTGAGCCCCAAGCCTTCACTCTGGCCTTCCCACAGCTGAGGGACAGGGGACCAGGTTCTGGCCCCAAGGCCCCACCTGCCCCAGATGTGCTGGGTGCTGGAGCCACCCAACCTGCAGTCCATTTGAGGGTCAGGGACCGAAGGTAGAAGAGAGCCTGGGGCTCATTCATTCGTTCGATGAACACCTGCCAAGATCTTTCTCCTGGGCACACGCAGGGAGAGACAGACCAGGAAGGGAGGCACAGACCAGGAATGGAGGCACAAGGTGGAAGACGTGAGGGCGGGAGGGTGGGAGGAAGGGGAATAACGGGCAGATGTGAGGATGAAATCACAGCAGGGTGGGGCCAGGTGGGCAGGGAGGGCCTGGCTGGGAGGCGATGGTCTCACGTGTGCAAAGCCCCAAGGCAGGGTCCACTGGGTGCAGAAGGGTGGGAGAGAGGCCAGAGGGGTGAGCCTGGCCCAGCAAGGAGGTCCTCTCCTTCCCGCAAGCAGCGGCGCTCTGAGAAGGCGCCTCTGCAGGACTCTGGGAAGGCCCCACCCCGGCTCTCCTCCTCCCTCCCCGCTGTGGGACTGGTGTCTCAGGAACTAAGCTAAAGCCCTTGTTTCTCTGGGGATTTGTCTAACTGCATGAGGCCTTTCTGAACCAGACTTCAGGGTGGAATTTTTTCCTCTCAAAAGAGGAATTGGCTGTCCCGGAGACAGAGACAGAATCTTGCAGGAAGGCCAAGGTCAGAGCCTGGGTCCAGGCTGACCAAGGAAAGGGTGCGGAGGCCGCCCAGATGCTGGTCTGGGGACTGCAAGGGGCTGGCGGTCCTGGCCAAATGACTTTCACCGAGTGGCTGGGGCTGGGGTTGAGTTGGGACTCACCAGTGAGATGTACGGACATTCACACCCGTCCTGCAAGGGGGTGAGAGCTGGGGCCTCCAGGAGCTCCAGAGACACGCAGACCCCTCCTGAGAGGGCTGTGGGGCTGCACGCAGCCTGGGTCTATTCAGAGGCCTTCCTTGGGGAGTGGGCTGCATGGAGGACGGTGAGCCCAGAACCACCAGCAGCTCAGGGCCTGAAGGGCAGGGGCGGGCGGTCAGCACAGGGCCTGACGGGGAGGCCTGAGCAAGCGTCAGCCCAGGGCAGTCGTGGAAGGTGGTGAGTGTCGCGCAGCCGGTGTCCTGCCCAGAGTGGGGTCCTGAGGAGCCCTGAGGGAAGTGGCTAGGGAACAGCTGACCAGAGCTGACCGTCCCCGGACAGCCCCCAGCCCTAGGGGAGGGTGCGGGCTCCTGGGGGCAGGCTCTGTCCCTGTCTCTGAGGGCTGCACTCCACCTCCTGGCTCATCAAGGCCGGCTTCAGATGTGGGGTGTGTGGGCTCCACTCCCAAGCTCACCCAGGCCAGCTCCGGATGCTGAAGCCACCAGGCGCGGGGCTGTGTGTGCAGAAGCAGACAGGCAGGGCGGCCCAGCAGACGCTGGGAGCGGCCGCCAGCTGCTAGGATCCTGCTGCCACCGCAAGTAAGGACAGGCCCGGGTGCTGCCGCAGGAGGCCAGGCCTGCGCTCGCCGCTGTGGAATGCATGTTGTCTGACGAGCATCCCTGCAGGGGCCCAGATGGAGGGTGTGACGAGGATGGGGGCTGAGTCTCCACGGCCCGGGGGCACCTGCACACTGCCCCTGGCAGCGTCCCGGGCCTCCCGTCTGAGCTGGCAGCCCTGAGCCTGAGACCAGGGCTCTGACTCACCTCTGGGCCGTTCTCGCCACAAAGACCTGAGTGGGGCTTTCCCGGAGCCAGGCAGGGAGGCGGCCGTGCACCTGGCAGGGGCCTGAGCCCCCTGGAGGGATGAGTTGGGTGACGACAGGGAGGGATCCTGGCCTCACCACCTGTGTGCCTGGGGCTCCCTTCCCAGCGCCTCTCTGCACCCCTCGGGCCGCCTGGGCTTGGCACCTGGGACCCCGGAGCTCTGCCTACCCAGTGTGGGAAGAGGTTGGGTAAGTCCTGTGGCAGGAACCCTGTGTGCGATCAGGTCCCATGACAGAGTCCGCAGCGAGAACAGATGCTTCCAGCGAGCCAGGATCGGCCAAAGCCTAATCACGAGGCAACCTGAGCTCACAGTGTGGACGTCCACCAGCTGCAGTGTTCGGATTTGGGAAGAAGGGTGTAGCAGCCGCCGTGGACGCTTTCACCCTGCAGAACACGCATCGGGGGCATGCACACTGGGGCCCAAGGCCAGACCAGATACAGGCCTACGTCGAAACACGAGGTTCTGCCAGATCGCCGCGACGCTCGCTGGTTGGAGCATCGTCTGTGGCTGCTGTCTCACCAAAGGCATGGAGTTGCGAGGTTGTGAAGGAGATCGATGGCCCAAGAGCACAAAATCTTTACTGTCTGGTCCCTCACAGAGAAAGTCAGCAAGCCCACGCGCACGTGATACCAAAACGTGGCAAAATGGTTAGGAAGTGGTGAGTTTTAAGGATTTATTACATTCTTAGAAATAACTTGAGGGCCGGTACGGTAATCCCAGCACTTCGGGAGGCTGAGGTGAGTGGATGGCTTGACCTCTAGCGTTCACGACCAACCTGGGCAACAAAGTGAGACCCAAACTCTACAAAAAGCACAAAAATTAGGGGCCGTGGTGGCTCGTGCCTGGGGTCCCAGCTACTCAGGAGGCTGAGGTGGGAGGATGGCTTGAGCCCTGGAGGTGGAGGTTGCATGAGCTACGATTCCACCGTGGGCCACAGAGCCAGAACCTGTCTCAAAAGGAAAATTAAAAAAAACAAAACAAATAAACAAACAAAAAGAAACCAAAAACAAAACTTTATAGTGGTATAATTATCATAAAATAAACTGTGCATATTTAGGGTAAAATTGATACATTTGGACATATGTATGAATTCCTTCAAAACCGTTACAACAAAATAATGAATATATCTATTGTCCCAGGCTAGTTTGCATTTCCTAGAATTCTATAATCAGAATCATATCATATGACATCATATTTTTTAGTTTGTTGTGTTTTGTTTTGTTTTGAGACAAGGTCTCACTCCGTCATCCAGGCTGGAATGCAGTGATGTTATCATGGCTCACTGCAGCCTTGACCTCCTGGGCTCAAGTGATCCTCCTGCCTCAGCCTCCTCAGTAGCTGGGCCTGCCTGGCTTCTTTTCACCAATGTAATTGCTTAAAGATTCCTCCGTGTGGCTGTGTGTGTCATAAGCTCATTCCTCTACTGCTGAGTACCTTTCCATCGTGTGAACATATTAGAACTTGTTATACATTCACCTGTTGGTGGATATTTGAGTTACTTCCAGTTTCAGACTATTGCAAAGAAAGTTGCTGCAAACATTTGTGTACAAGTCTTTGTATGAACATAAGCTTTCATTTCTCTTGGGTGCATATCTAGAAGTAGAATAGTGAGATCACATAGTAGGCCTCGAAACTCTCCCAAAGTGTTTATTTTTTATTTTTATTTTACTTTTTTTTTTTGAGATGGAGTCTCCCTCTTGCTGCCCAGGCTAGAGTGGAATCGTGCAACCTTGGTTCACTGCAACCTCTGCCTCCCGGGTTCAAGCAATTTTCCTGCCTCAGCCTCCCAAGTAGCTGGGATTACAGGTGTGTGCCACCACGCCCGGCTAATTTTTATATTTTTAGTAGAGATGGGGTTTCACCATGTTGGACAGGCTGGTCTTGAACTCCCGACCTCAGGTGATTCACCCGCCTTGGCCTCCCAGAGTGCTGGGATTACAGGTGCCAAAGTGTTTTTTGTTTTGTTTTGTTTTGTTACATTTTCACCAACAATGTCTGAGAGATTATTTCTCCATCTACTCATGAATGCTTGGTATGGTCAGTCTGTTTAACCATTGTAATAAATGTGTGATGGTATCTCACTGTGGCTTTGATTTTTATTCACCAAGTACCCAGTGACACTGGTCATCTTTCCCTGTGTTTATTTGCCATCTCTGTATCTTCTTTTCTGTGAGGTTGTTTGTATTTTTATCATCAAGTTTTGAGAGATTTTACATACTCTGAATACAAGTCCTTTATCTGATATGTGACTTGCAAAGATTTTGTTCCAGGCTGTGACTTTCCTTTTCACTCTCTTAACAGAGCCCGTTGAAAAGTTAACAGAACAGAGCCATTACTCTTTTTTTTTTTGAGACGGAGTCTCGCTCTGTCACCCAGGCTGGAGTGTAGTGGCGAGATCTCGGCTCACTGCAAGCTCCCCCCGCTGGGTTCACGCCATTCTCCTGCCTCAGCCTCCCAAGTAGCTGGGACTACAGGCGCCCGCCAACACGCCCAGCTCATTTTTTTGTATTTTTTTAGTAGAGATGGGGTTTCACCATGTTAGCCAGGATGGTCTCAATCTCCTGACCTTGTGATCTGCCTGCCTCGGACTCCCAAAGTGCTGAGATTACAGGTGCGAGGCACCGCGCCCAGCCTTCTTTTCTTTTTTTAAAAGACAGAGTCTCATTCTGTCATCCAGGCTGGAGTGCAGTGGTGCAATCATGGCTCACAGCAACCTTGACCTCCCAGACTCAAGCAATCCTCCCATCTCAGCCCCCTGAGTAGCTGGGACTACAGGCACAGGCCACCACACCCAGCTAGTTAATTTTTTAAATTATGTTGTCCAGGCTGATCTCAAACTCCTGGGCTCAAGTGATCCTCCTGCCTCAGTCTCCCAAAGTGCTGGGATTCTACACATAAGTCATCGTGCCCTGAGGGTTTTACTTTTGATGAAGCTAATTCATCCATTTTTACTGTCTATGGTTTGTGCTTTTGGTGTCACATCTAAAATATCTGTGCCTAAGTCTGTGTCAGGAAACTTTTCCTCTAGAAGTTTTATGGTTTTAGGTTTTACGTTTAGGTCTATAATCTATTTTGAGTTACTTTTTGTATAGATATGGGTGATTAAAGTTCTCTTGCATCGATCAATAAACAGATACCTGATTGCTCCAGCATCCCTGGTTTGAAAAGACTGACCGTGCTTCATGGAATTGCGTTTGCACCTTTGTTGACGATCAGATGTCACATACATGGGAATCTGTTTCTGGGCTTTATTCTGCACCACCAACCTATTTGTCTATCTTGACACCTTGTCTTGATTACTGTAACTTTATAATAAGCTTTGAAATCATGTAATGTCCCCCTTCCAGCTTTGTTTTTCTTTTGTGAAATTGTTTGAGCTGATCCAGGATCTTTGTGATGTTATATGAATTTAAGGATTTTATTTGCAAGTTCAACATCTTTGATAGATAGATAGTTATTTAGGTTATTTCTTCTTGAGTGAGATTTAGTAGTTTATGTTCTTCAAAGAATTTACCCATTTCTTCTAAGTTACTGAATTTATGACACAAGGTGGTTCTTATTCTTCCTATTATCCCTTTTAATACCTAGGATGGCATCACCTTGCATTTTTGATATTGGTAATTTGTGTCTTCTCTCTTTTCTGACCAGTCTATCTCAATGTTCATATAAATGTTCTTAATCTTCTCAAAGAGCTAGCTTTTGTTTCACTTATTTTCTCCATTGCTCTTCTGTTTCCCACTTCTTGGTTTCACTCTGATCTTTATTTTGCTCTTTTTCTTTCTTCATGTTTAATTTGCCCTTTTTCTAGTTTCCCCATGTGGAAGCTGAGGCCACTGACTCAACTCCTTTTTACTCTGCTAACACAAGCATTCACTGCAGGGTCAGTGAACCTTTCTGCAAATGGCCTGAGAGTGAATATTTCCAGCATTGTTTCTAGTCACAGTTTTTGTCCCGAAGTCCATGTTGTTTGGTGTCAATAAAAGCACGGTGACTTTCTCATGGCTGCTCTTGGCATGGTACATCATTTTCCGTCCTTTTTTACTTTCAATGTATTTGTACCTTTGAACCTAAAGTGTGTCTCCTGTGGACAGTGTAGAGCTGGATCTTTTTCCTTTTAATCCACTTGGATGATCTCTGCTTTTGATTGGATTGTTTAACCCGTTTATGTTTAGTGTTACTACTGATATGGTTGGATTTGCGCCTGTCATTTTACTTTCTGTTTTCTATGTCTCATTAATATTTACTCCTCTGTTCCTTCTTTACTTCTTCCTTTTGTATTTAGTGGAAATTTTTGACAATGTCATTTTAATTCCTTAGATTATTTTTATCTATCTCTACATTTTTATATATGTCAAATATATTATATTTCTATATGTTACAGTTCCAACAGTAAAACTGTATACATATTGCTTTATTGCAATTGTTTTTAAATCAGTTTGGAGAAGAAACATGAAATTATACTATCTTTTACAGTCATTTTCACTTTTGTAGTAGTTTCTCTAGGGCTAACAATTTATAACTTTTACTTCAGCTTCATAGTCATGTATTTCCAGCAAGATCTAGAAATTTTACTACTATATAAGTCCATTCTATCTCCCTTTTGTGCTCTTATTGTGGCATCTATGCCCAACATGCTATATAATTATTGCTTTAGATGATTTCATGCCAACCTGGGCAACATAGCAAGACTTCATCTCTGAAAAAAAAAAAAATACAAAAATCAGCCAGGTTTAGTGACACATGCCTGTGATCCCAGCTTCTCAGGAGGCTGAGGTGGGAGAATCACTTGAGCCTGGGAGTTCAAGGCTGCAGTGAGCTGTGATCACACCACTGCACTCCAGCCTGGGTGACAGTGAGACTCTGTCTTTAATAAAGCAAAAATTTTTTAAATTCAAATAATGATTGTATGCCTTTCAAAGAAGCAAAGAGGAGAAAATACATTTATGGAGGTTTTTAAGACATATATGTTAGTTTCCTTATTTGCCACGTCTGGTTCTCTTTGTTTCATCCTGTGGATTCCAGTCACCTCTGAGTACCGTTGCATCACTCTGATACAACTTCATGTCTTCCAGGCTCCTCGTGTTGTCACTGTCAAATATATTACATTTCTGTATGTTATAGGTCCAACAGTAAAATTGTAAAGATATGCTTTATTGCAACCTTTTTTAAAATCAGTTAGGAGAAGAAATGTGAAATTATTCTATCTTTTATGGTCACTTTCACTGGCACTCTTTGTGTTTTGGTGTGAATTTGAATTTGAATTTGAAATACTCAAGGGAGTTTCTCAGATGCCCCTCCTTTTCACTTGAGAAACCTCCTTGACTATTTCTGTTAGGTCTGCTAGCAATAAATTTGCTTGTTGTTTTCTGGTTGCTTGTTTGTTTACTAGGAATATCTTTATTTCACCTCCGTTTTTGAAAAATCATTTCCCTGGCTATAGAATTCTTGGTTAGCAGGGGATTTTTTGCTTTGTTTTGTTTTTTTTTCTAGCACTTTGAATTGCCATCTCACTGCCTCTGGCCTCCATTGTTTCAGATGAGAAGTCTGCTGTTAATTTTCTCAAGGTTCCTTTGCACACAAGGAGTCATTTTTTTCTTGCTGCTTTCAGGACTTTTCTCTTAATCTCTGGATTTCAACATTTTGGCTGTGATACGTCTGGGTGTGGATCTGTTTGCTTTTATCCTACTTGGAGCTTGTCGAACTTCTTGGAAGGAGATAGTTGTCATCCATCAAATTTGGGAAGTTTTCAGTCATTATTTCTGCAAATATTTTCCTTCTCTCCTTCTACATTTCCATTATGCAAATGCACATGTTGATGTGCTTAATGGTGTCCCTCACTACCCATTGGCTCTGTTCATTTTTTTTTATTCTTCTTTCTTTTCTTCAGGTGATATAATCTCTATTGATCTATCTCAAGTTCAATGACTCTTCTAGCTCAAATCTACTGTGGAGCCCCTCAAGTGGACTTTTTATTTAGGTTATTGTACTATAAACCCCAGAATTTACATTTGATTCTTTTTGCAATTCATCCTTTTTTATAGTCTCTATTTTATGACTCATTATCATCATGCCTTTGTTTTATTCTTTCAACATGGTTTCCTTTAGTTCTTTGACATTCTTTTGTTTGGTTTTCTTTAGTTCTTTCATGTTTTCAATAGCTTCTTTTAAGTCTTTGTCCACTGAGCTCAACATCTGGGCCCCTTTGAAGGCGACTTCTGTTGCCTGCTTTTTGTTTTTTTTTTTTTTTTCCTGTGTATGAATCACACTTTTCTGTTTCTTTGCACATCTTAATATTTTGTTGAAAATTGAACACTTCAAGTAACATGATATTGTAGTAAGTCTGAATCCTCATCTGCCAACCACGGACTTATCATCATTGTCATTTGTTTGTTCACCTATTTGTTTGTTTAGTGGTTTGACTGAAATAATTCTGTGAAGTCGTATCTCCTGCAGTATGCATCCTGCTCACACTTTCCCCCTCATTTTTATCTTTCAGCCAGTCCTAAGTGTCATCCCTTTATTTAACACAGTTTGGTGGTCAGCCACTAATTGGTCAGAGTTTGTTCTTAAGCCTATGAGGTCCCCCAACCCTTCGCTGTTGGATCTATCTGTGGTTGGAAACCACTCACAGAGAGTGTATGAATTTACCCCACATTCAGGCAGGGACTAGAGGTTCCAGTGTTCCTCCCGTCACTCCTCAGAGAGTGCAGTCTTAGGCGTGCACACAGTCTAATGGACTGCCAGGGATGATGGTGTTAGTTGGAGTCTCCGCCGCTTCCCATGATAAACTTCTGTTTCTCTGCCTCTATTGGCATCACCCCACATCGATACCACCTGATTGCTCTATTGTTTTGAACAATGCCCTGGAGCATGGTTGCTCCACAGCCCATAGTCCCAATCCAAACAAAGTAGAATCACATGGCCGGAAAAGGTGTTGCTTTGAAGCTTGCTATGACCCTCCCCTGGGCAGAAGCTCTGTGCCGTGGAGCACTGAGAGCTGGGAAGTGGGGACCTCACTCTTCACCAGTCACCCCACCAGAGCTCACTATGGAGCGAGGGTTTCGGAAAGGCAGGAGCAGTAACTGATGTACCACCTGGCTGCCTCCACCACCCAGGACATATCTTCAGCAGCACAGAGCCAAGGAGGATGGGATTTCCAGTGTTCACCGGTTACCAAATACAACCCAAGTAGCTATTCCACTCTAGGACGCCAGGAGATGGGAGCTGCCACACTGCAGCTGAACCCACCAGGATAGCTCCTGTGCAGCACAAAGCCTGGGGGAGGAAGAGTGTTGTGTTATCTTATCTGCCTCGATCTTTCCTATGGAGCAGCTGCTGGGATGGGGGAAAAGATAATTTCGTCCAGCTGCCTGCTCAGTATAGCTCTTCTGCAGCATGTTGCAGAACAGAACAGAACAGATTTCTCTACTAATAGTCTCTGGCCATTGGATACACCCATGGAATGGCTCTTCCATTTCAGGGAGCTGGATAAAGTAGAAGCTTTGCACTAAGCCACCAAGCCTTCTGGAATAGCTCCTTTGCAGCAGAGCCAGTGGGATGTGTGCAACCCATGGCTCAGATGCCAAGGCCTTCTATCATGCTTGGCAAATTTCACAGATTTTATTGAATAAATGCTGCTCAATTTTTCTGTGAGCCTTTTGATCAGTCTCCAGAGACTTCAAACGATTGTCTTTGTTTATTTTGATTAGTCTAACAGATGTCTGTCTGGGGAAGAGGTTTTGCCAAACTCCTCACACTGCCATTTCTAAAGCCCAATTACCTTTTAAGGAGACGTAAATAATAAGAGTAAATCTAGAACTCAGTGTGGTGGCTCATGCCTGTAACCCCAGTAACTCCGGAGGCTGAGGCAGGAAGATCACTAGAAACCAGGAGTTTGAGACCAGCTTGTACAACATCACGAGACCTATTTCTAAAAATAAAAATAAAAAACATAGCCAAGTGTGATGGCACCTGCCTGTAACCCCAGCAACTCAGGAGGATGAGGCAGGAGGAGCACTAGAAACCAGGAGTTCAACGCTGCAGTGAGCCATGATTTCACCACTGCACTCCAGCCTGAGTGACAGAGTGAGATCATGGCTCTAAACATAAAAAAGAGGCTGGGTGTGGTGGCTCAAGCCTGTAATCCCAGCATTTTGGGAGGCCGAGGCGGGTGGATCACGAGGTCAGGAGATCGAGACCATCCTGGCTAACACGGTGAAACCCCATCTCTACTAAAAAATACAAAAAAACTAGCTGGGCGAGGTGGCGGACGCCTGTAGTCCCAGCTACTCGGGAGGCTGAGGCAGGAGAATGGCGTAAACCCGGGAGCCGAGATCCAGCCACCGCACTCCAGGCTGGGCGACACAGCAAGACTCCATCTCAAAAAAAAAAAAAAAAAAAAAAAAAAAAAAAAAAAAAAAAAAAAAAAGAAAAAATAAACATAAAAAAGAGTAAATCTTACAAATTTACCCTGTGTTTACCATTTGTGGTACTTTGTATGTATGTGTGTGTGTGTCTGTGATCTACACACACACACACACACACACACATTTGCCTAAAGGCTTTCTTATTATGCAAGTCTGCCGTGGTGATGGATTCTTTCAGCTTTTGCATGTCTGAATAGTCTTTACTTCACCTTTAAAAAAAAAGATATTATTATTGGGTATAAAATTCGAGACTTACAAGATTTTTCTCTATCAATAGTTTAAAGACACCATTCTACTCTTTTCTAGCTTGCATCATTTCCAATGGGAAATCTGCCATCACCCTCACATTGCCACCTCAGTGGGAAATCTGCTGTCACCCTCACATTTTGCTGTCTCTGCACATGGAGCATCATAGCTTTCTCTCTGGCTGCTTTTAAGATTTTCTATTTATTACCAGTTTTGAACAATTTATAATGTACATTGGTGTGCTTTTCTTTCTGTTTCTTGCACTTATATGTTACTGCCTTCTTGGATCTGTGGATTTCTATCTTTTATCAGATTTGGAAACTTTTCAGTCATTATTGTTTCAAATATTTTTTGTCCCCTTCTCCCTATCCTTTCCTTCAGGAACTCCACTTACACTTCTATTAAGCCACATATATTATGTATTGTCCCAAAGCTCACTGATGCTTTGTTCATGTTTAAACTTCTTTCTCTGTGTGTTTGATTTTGGATAGTTTCTATTAACACATCTTCAAGTTTGCTAATCTTTTTCTCCATAATGTCTAATCTGTCATTTTTCACGGCAATGAGTTTTTCGTCTCAGACATTGTGTCTTTTTCATCTCTAAAAGTTTGGTTTGATTGTTTTTCCTATATTTTCTATACCCCTATTTAACTTTGCACATGTGGAATAACATGCTGATAACAATTCTAATGTTTTTGTCTGCTAATCCTAACAGCCATGTCAACTCTGAGTCAGTTTCAATTGACTGATTTTTCTTTTTTCAGGAGTCAGACTTTCCTATGTCTTTATATGGTTGCTATTTTTGTTGGGTGCCACACATTATAAAATTTGCTTTGTCGGTAACATGGTCCATACTTGAGGCTAGACCTTCTGAATAATCTCTCCCATTCCATCAATCCTAAGATGTTCCAGTTTGGCAGATAAAAACAGCCTCAATTCCTGACTCAGTATATGCTATATACTGTTTCCTCTAATAATTTCAGGTAGGTTTTCTTCCCCTCCCTTGAACACCCAAGCACCAATCAGTCCTCTCTTAAATATTTAAGGACCATACACAGTTTTATGGAGTTTCCCTTCATGCAATTATGTGTCCTAAGAACTCAGCCACTGTGGTCTCCCCACACTCTCTGCTGTATCTCCTCCACATGGGGGCGGTCTGCTGGGCTCCATCTCATTTCCCGATCCCTGCCTCACAGCCCAGAAAGTGTCCCCAGGCAGTGACTACAGAAGACGAGGGTTCTTCAGGGCTTGTCTCATTGCTTCCCTTCTCTCCAGTATTACCACCCTTCACTTTCTGATGCCCAGTTTCTTGAAGACCATGATTTCATATATTTTGTCTGTTTTCTGGTTGTTTCTGATAGGAGGGTAAATCTGGTCCTCTTGTCAATGCATCTTGGTGACACAAGTTCTCACACATACATTTAGTTGTTTAGGAGAAATATGGTTGCTCTAGTTTTCTGTAACTCAATCATCTCAGGGCTGAGCGTTACGCCTATGCCATTTCCTCCCATCTTCGCAGCACCTAGAGCAGTACTTGCTACATAGTAGGTGCTCAGTAAATGATCAACCCACTGTGTGACTGAGAGTTTTCTCCCTCATTTAATTTCCCTCCTTTTTTCCTGTTATACGTGTGTAATGGAACGGTCCTCATGGCAAGTGTAGACTGACAGGGGCGTCGGGGCCCCGGCCAGGGGCAGCAGATAGGACAGGGAGACAGAAGCGGTGAGCTAAACCCACCCACCACCAGGGCTGTGGCTTCAGATCAGGCCATAGCTGTGAGGACGTGGGGAAGGGGGTGTAGAGGAAGAGGCTAAACCCCACCCAGGTGTATTAGGGGAGGAGGCTTCTCAAGGGAGTGCAGGCCTGCGAGGAGGAGGCAGAGGACTGAGCCAGGGACAAAGGAAGGGAAACGACAGCAGACTCATCCGTGCGTGGCCTCCACGAGAAACCATCAGGTGAGCCAACGATTCCATCTGCTCCAGCCCCATGTGAATGATGACGTTTAACAGCACAGACATGGTATATTCTGCTGTGTTTCTGTGTTTCTTGACATGCGACTTACATGAAGTGCACAAATATCAAGTGTGCAGCTCAGGGTGGGACCTAACGTGTCACTGAGGGGCTGTAGGGGTGGGAGACGAGGGGCTTCTGCTCCCAGGGCCAGGGTGGGACAGCTGTCTCGAAGGGGCAGGAAACAGATGGGCTGACCAAGGTGGCATCAGCCCCTGGAGCAGGTGCCCAGCCTCTGCGAAGAAGGGGTGGGGGAACCGGAAGGGAGGTTGACCTAGAACCCCCTGTCACTGCCCCACCCAGGCCCAGCAAGGCCACCTCCAGCCCAGCCACACTCCAAGTGCCCCCATCAGCACAGTGAGGACGGCAAGTTCAAGGCCGAGCTCTCCTGGGCTCAGCAGAGAGCATTGGCATGAGGCTTCTGTCCACACTCCACCCACCCCAGCCTGACCCTCCTGCCAGGGATATGGAGAGCTCTGGCCAAGTCCACGCCAAGGGCTCATGCTTGGGGTGAAGGAGAATGGGTCAGACACTCTTTGCCAAAAAAACCCCCACAGAATGAGCAAAGCAATGTTGAGGGGGCAGTGGTGGCCTCCCCAGGACATGTGCAGGGCAGACAGGTGCATTCTGCCACCTCTGTGGCCGGGAGCAAGTCTCGCAGCCTCTCTAGGCCTCATTTTCCCTCCCTGTAGAGGACGATGGTGAAACAGTACCATTCACAGGTACGTGGGCAGGGCAGGCCTGCAGGGTGGACAAGGGTGGGCAGGGTTACAGGCCTCACTCTCTGAATCCTGGAACACTGTCCTTGGGGCCCCATGCACCAGGATGCCAGCTCCCTGTGATGCCGGCCTCAGGGCCACGCTGAGCTGGACAGCTCAGGAAAAAGACCTCGGGGAGTACAGAATGCACCGTGCGATGGTTCCCTAAAAAGTTCAATACGCATAGGCCCCAGCCCATCGATCTCACTCCTGGATATCTGTCCAAGACACACGAACACAGACAGCCACAAAAACAGCTGCAGGAGAATGTTTATACCAGCTTTGAGGTAGGAGGCAGCCCTCAGACACTGGACCTGATTGAGGACTAGCTAAAACGGGTCAGAGCAGAAGCAGCTTTGCCTAAGCAACCTCCACCAATGCACCATGTCAATTTACCATCACGAGGGCAACACCTGGGAGAGACCGTGCTTGTCCGTGGCAATGACCCAGTGACCGAAAAGTTACTACCCCTCCCTAGAAATGTCCACATAAACTGCATTTTACTCTGGGTGACATTAAACGTGGATATAAACATGGCTGTGAAACTGCCCTGAGCTCCTGCTCTCTACCCGTGGGGTAGCCCTGCTCTGCAGGAGCCGCCAGAGCGGCAACACGGGCACTTCCATAAGCTGCTTTCTTCTCCCTACCACCAGCTGACCCTTGAATTCTTTCCTACGTAGAGCCACGAACCCTCACAGGCTAAGCCCCACGGTGGGGCCCACCTGTCCTGCATCACCTTCACTTATAGGAGCCAAAGCCAGGAAAAAATACACATGTCTGACAACAGGAGAACGACTTCATACACTAGATGACCACAGGAGAAATTACCCAACAGGAGAACAAGTTCATACACTAGATGGGCACAGGATGAAATTGCCAACAAGAGAACGAGTTCATATACTAGATGGTCACAGGAGAAATTACCCAACAGGAGAACGAGGTCATACACTAGATGGGCACAGAAGAAATTACCCAACAGGAGAACGAGTTCATACACTAGATGGGCACAGGATGAAATTACTCAACAGGAGAACGAGTTCATACACTAGATTGGCACAGGATGAAATTACCAACAGGAGAACAAGTTCATATACTAGATGGGCACAGGAGAAATTACCCAACAGGAGAACGCGTTCATACACTAGATGGGCACAGGAGAAATTACCCAACAGGAGAACGAGGTCACACACTAGATGGGCACAGGAAGAAATTACCAACAGGAGAATGAGTTCATACACTACATGGGCACAGAAGAAGTTACCCAACAGGAGAACGAGTTCATACACTACATGGGCACAGGAGGAATTACCCAACAGGAAAACGAGTTCATACCTAGATGGACACAGGAGAAATTACCCAACAGGAGAACACGTTCATACACTAGATGGGCACAGGAGAAATTACAACAGGAATACACTAGATGGGCACAGGAAAATTACCAACAGGAGAACGAGTTCATACACTAGATGGGCACAGGAGAAATTACCCAACAGGAGAAGGAGTTCATACACTAGATGGGCACAGGAGGAATTACCCAACAGGAGAACGAGTTCATACACTAGATGGGCACAGGAGAAATTACCCAACAGGAGAACGAGTTCATACACTAGATGGGCACAGAAGAAATTACCCAACAGGAGAACGCGTTCATACACTAGATGGGCACAGGAGAAATTACACAACAGGAGAACGAGGTCATACACTAGATGGGCACAGGATGAAATTACCAACAGGAGAACGAGTTCATACACTAGATGGGCACAGAAGAAATTACCCAACAGGAGATGGAGTTCATACACTAGATGGGCAAAGGAGAAATTACCCAACAGGAGGGCAAGGAGTTCCCAACACACACTAGATGGGCACAGGAGAAATTACCCAACAGGAGAAGGAGTTCATACACTAGATGGGCACAGGAGAAATTACCCCAACAGAGAATGAGTTCATACAGTAGATGGGCACAGGAGAAATTACCCAAGGAGAGATGAGTTCATACACTAGATGGGCACAGGAGAAATTACCCAACAGGAGAACGAGAGTTCATACACTAGATGGGCACAGGAGAAATTACCCAACAGGAGAACCCAACAGAGTTCACTACACTAGATGGGCACAGGAGAAATTACCCAACAGGAGAACGAGTTCATACACTAGATGGGCACAGGATGAAATTACCCAACAGGAGAACGAGTTCATACACTAGATGGGCACAGGAGAAATTACCCAACACAGGAGAAATTACCCAGCAGGAGAACACGTTCATACACTAGATGGGCACAGGAGAAATTACCCAACAGGAGAACGAGGTCATACACTAGATGGGCACAGGATGAAATTACCCAACAGGAGAACGAGTCACACACTAGATGGGCACAGGATGAAATTACCAACAGGAGAACGAGTTCATACACTAGATGGGCACAGGATGAAATTACCAACAGATGAACGAGTTCATACACTAGATGGGCACAGGAGATATTACCCAACAGGAGAACGAGTTCATACACTAGATGGATGGGCACAGGAGAAATTACCCAACAGGAGAACGAGTTCATACACCAGATGGGCACAGGAAGAAATTACCCAACAGGAGAAATTACCCAACAGGAGTTCATACACACTAGATGGGCACAGGAGAAATTACCCAACAGGAGAACGAGGTCACACACTAGATGGGCACAGTTCACACACACAGATGGGCACAGGAGAAATTACCCAACAGGAGAACAGTTCACACACTAGATGGGCACAGGAGAAATTACCCAACAGGAGAACGAGTTCACACGCTAGATGGGCACAGGAGAAATTACCCAACAGGAGAACAGTTCATAGATGGGCACAGGAGAAATTACCCAACAGGAGAACGAGTTCATACACTAGATGGGCACAGAAGAAATTACCCAACAGGAGAACGACAGTTCAACTAGAACACTAGATGGGCACAGGAGAAATTACCAACCAGTTCACACTGATGAGGAGAAATTACCCAACAGAGTTCATACCTAGATGGGCACAGGAGAAATTACCCAACAGGAGAACGAGGTCACACACTAGATGGGCACAGGATGAAATTACCAACAGGAGAACGAGTTCATACACTAGATTGGCACAGGATGAAATTACCAACAGGAGAACAAGTTCATATACTAGATGGGCACAGGAGAAATTTCACCCAACAGGATGAAATTACCCAACAGAACAACAGGGGAAGTTCATACGTTCATACACTAGATGGGCACAGGAGAAATTACCCAACAGGAGAACGAGGTCACACACTAGATGGGCACAGGAGAAATTACCCATACAGGTCATACTAGATGGGCACAGGATGAAATTACCCAACAGGAGAACGAGTTCATACACACACAGGATGAAATGGGCACAGGATGGGCACAGGATGAAATTACCAACAGGAGAACGAGTTCATACACTAGATAGATGGGCACAGATGGGCACAGAGAAATTACCCAACAGGAGAACGAGGTCACACAACAGGAGATGGGCACAGGAGATGAAATTACCAACAGGAGAAGGGTTCACACATTAGAACGAGAAATTACCCAACAGGAGAACGAGGTCACACACTAGATGGGCACAGGAGAAATTACCCAACAGGAGAACGAGTTCATACCTAGATGGGCACAGGAGAAATTACCCAACAGGAGAACACGTTCATACACTAGATGGGCACAGGAGAAATTACCCAACAGGAGAACGAGGTCATACACTAGATGGGCACAGGATGAAATTACCAACAGGAGAATGAGTTCATACACTAGATGGGCACAGGATGAAATTACCAACAGATGAACGAGTTCATACACTAGATGGGCACAGGAGATATTACCCAACAGGAGAACGAGGTCACACACTAGATGGGCACTGGAGAAATTACCCAACAGGAGAACGAGTTCACACACTAGATGGGCACAGGAGAAATTACCCAACAGGAGAACGAGTTCACACACTAGATGGGCACAGGAGAAATTACCCAACAGGAGAACGAGGTCACACACTAGATGGGCACAGGATGAAATTACCAACAGGAGAACGAGTTCATACACTAGATGGGCACAGAAGAAATTACCCAACAGGAGAACAAGTTCATACACTAGATGGGCACAGGAGGAATTACCCAACAGGAGAACGAGTTCATACCTAGATGGGCACAGGAGAAATTACCCAACAGGAGAATGAGTTCATACACCAGATGGGCACAGGATGAAATTCCCAACAGGAGAACGAGTTCATACACTAGGTGGGCAGAAGATGAAATTACCCAACAGGAGAACGAGGTCACACACTAGATGGGCACAGGAGAAATTACCCAACAGGAGAACGAGGTCACACACTAGATGGGCACAGGATGAAATTACCCAACAGGAGAACGAGTTCATACACTAGATGAGCACAGGAGAAATTGCCCAACAGGAGAACGAGGTCATACACTAGATGGGCACAGGATGAAATTATCCAACAGGAGAACGAGTTCATACACTAGATGGGCACAGGATGAAATTATCCAACAGGAGAACGAGTTCATACACTAGATGGGCACAGGAGAATTTACCCAACAGGAGAACGAGTTCAAACACTAGATGGGCACAGGATGAAATTCCCAACAGAAGAACGAGTTCATACGCTAGATGGGCACAGGAGAAATTACCCAACAGGAGAACGAATTCATACACTAGATGGGCACAGGAGGAATTACCCAACAGGAGAACGCATCCATACACTAGATGGGCACAGGAGGAATTACCCACAGCATGACGAGTTCATACACGGGATAGAACGCAAGATGGAATCACCACTCAGGGAGAGAAGGAAGCCAGCAGCGATGCATCAACAGACGATGAGTCCCTGGAGCAGCACCCTGAGTGAAGGGTCAGGCGTGCAGACATGAAATCCCAGCATACACAAAACTGGCCAAGCTAAAACTCAGCTCAGTGTTGCTCTGGGAGGGCCGGTGTCGGGGACAGTTCACTGGGAACCTCAGGGGGACAGGAGGACATACATGTTCTGCCTTCGTAGGCTTATGTTGAAACCAGCTGAACGGTACAAATTCCACTTCCAGAAAAGACTGCCAAGCAAATGAATGAAATCAAAAGCCTCGCAAAAGTAATCAACGGGTAGAAGTGGGGATGACAGCCACCCTGAGTCAGGGAAGGGGCAGGCAGGCTCTAGGTGCTGGCTGTGTTCTGTTTCCCGGAGTGGTGCTGACTCCTCGGACAGGGTCACTGTAGCGAAAGGATTGTGCTGTGCACCTGCGATGTGTGCAGTTTTCCACATGCGTGAGATACACGGATATTCAAAACCACAGAATTAAAAAGCAGGTTCTGCCTTAGACTGGGAGCCACGTATGTCCAGGGTGAAGGCCACACAGCCCCCTCGCCCATAGCATCCTCCTGGAGCTGCACCTGCGGTGGCCACACCCTGTCACCACCCCAGGACCACACCATTGACCTGAGTGCAGCTCCCTGAGAGGTGACAGGGAAGCCCATCTGCTGAGGGAAGTGAGGGGAGTCTGTGGGACGCCCAGCTCTCCGAGGCATGGCAGGAGCTCCAGACTTGCTTTCGCTTCCCGCCTCTCAGGCCCTCAGCCTGAACCCCCACACCCTCCATGAAGGGGCTGTTCCCCTCTGAGGCTGAGCCTGCCCCCCCCCCAAGAGCATCTGTCTCTGAGTCTGTGCCTGTCCCTCTGTGAAGCTGAAGTCCAGACAGCTTTGAAGCCCATGTGCTCCCATGCTCAGGGGGGCCCAGGACCAAAGACGAGGCAGGAGCCAGCTGTCAGAGTCTCTGGAACCCAGCAGGAGAGGGTAAGGGCTGGACTACCAGCTGGTGTTTTGAAAGAACGAAGGCCTGCAGCTCCAGGGGGAGGGCCTGGCCTGGCCAGCCGCCGAAACTCCACCCCCTCACCAGAAACCCCTTGGGCGGCGGGCCACCCCCAACTCTCCCTCCCACCTCCAGACCACCCTGGTACTCACCCAACCTGCCTTCGCCAACAGCTGGGGGTGGAGAAACTTTTGCATGACCGGCCCTGGGCCTGACTCCTCTGGTGCAGGAAGAACCAGACCCAGCACGGGGGTCCTCCCGTCCCTGGTGCGGTCAAAGCTTCTCCAACAAGCCCTCAGACAGAGCAGTGTATGGGGGCTTCCTTTGAATGTCGAGGTTTTCCAAAGATCAAAACAGAAAGCAAGGTATTTTGGAAATACCTCGTGTGCCAACTAATTAAGTGTCTGGCTGTTAGCAAGCCCCTCATGGAGAAGGGAAGAGCCAGCTGGATCCTCAGCCACCTTCCATAGAAGTCAGATAAGGAGAGAGTTTCTCACCCCAAAGCACAGGCAAGAAAACCAAAAATAGACAAATGGAATTGCATCAAACCTAAGAGTCTCTGCACAGCAACGGAAGCAATCAACAGAGTGAAAAGGGAAACCCACAGAGTGGGAGAAAATATTTACAAACCATCTATCTGATAAGGGGTTAATGTCCAGAATAAATAAAGAACTCTTAAAACTCAGCAACACCAACAACACCAAACAACCTGATTTTAAAAAATGGGCCAAGGAATTGGGTAGACATTTCTCCAAAGAAGACAGACAAATGGCCACCACCGTCTGAAAAGATGTTCAACACCTCTCGTCAGTGGGGAAGTGAAAATCAAAACCACAGTTAGATATTGCAAGCTCCATAGATAAGATTCTGCACGATCCAGGAATTGCACTGCTGGGGACACACCCGACAGAATCAAAGGCAGGACCTTGGAGAGGCGGTTGGACAGCCCTGATTGTGGAGGGACGGTTGGACACCCCTGATCTTGGAGAAATGGTCGGACACCCCTGTTCTTGGAGAGACGGGCGGACACCCCTGATCTTGGAGAAATGGTCGGACACTCCTGATCTTGGAGAGATGGTCAGACCCCCCGATCTTGGAGAGACGGTCGGAGACCCCTGTTCACACCAGCATGATTCACAATGTAACCCCAGCGTCCATCAAGGCATGAGTGGGGAAGTGCAATGTCGTCCGTCTACACAGTGGGAAAATTTTCAGCCTTAAACAGGAAGGAAGTTTTGACACCTGCTACAGCCTGGACAGGCCTTGAAGACGTCATACTCAGTGAGATAAGCCAGACACCGAAGGACAAATACCATCTAATTCCACTTATATCAGGTACTAGAGAAATTTGCATAATAGAGACACAGAGTGGAATGGTGGGTGCCAGAGGCTGGGGTGAGAGGAATGGGGAGTCCATGTTTAATGTTTAATTAAGAGTTCAGTTTTGGAAGGTGAGAAAGTTCTGGAAATCTGTTGCATAATCACGTCAATACAGTTAACACTACTCAACCATACACTTAAAATGGCTAGGGTAGTAAATTTTATGACATGTGTTTTTACCACAAAATTAAAGAGAGGGAGACACAGAGAGAGAAATAGATTCTCCTCCCACATTCTGAAATATGAATTTTCACAAAGGGTCCTGACCATCACAAGAATAAGGTTGTACGCTCCTGGTGCCCGCACTCACCCTACTGGCCTGGATGGGTGCAGAGTGGACACAAGATTGTGGGGTGGGAAGGATACCACATTAGGACCACTCCCCCACACCCAGGGCTGTGGCTGCCCCTCCCTGAGCCTCTTCGTCTCTCCTCAAAAACCTGACAACTGCACCCTCTGTTTCATGGAGGGCAACCAGCAAGGAGCTAATGAGAAGGGGACTCACTGTATGAACCGAGGGTGGCAGCCAAGGCAACTGTGGTCAGAGAGAAGAAACGTCCTGACCCCAGTGGCCCAGGGCTTGTTACCAACAGAAGCACAGCTGGAGCTCAAGCCTCCTTCCTCCCTGCTAATCAGGTCTCAGAAAAACTGCCAAACATTCATCCAACCATCTACTCATCCATCCACCCACCCATCCATCCACCATCCACCGTCCACCCACCCATCTATCCACCCACCCAACCACCCATCCATCTATTCATCCACCCATCTATCCACAACCCATCCACCCACCCATCTATCCACCCACCCACCCATCCATCTATCCATTCACCCACCCATCTATTCGCAACCCATCCATCCATCCCATCTATCCACCCACCCGCCCATCCATCCATCTCTCCACCCACCCACATCTATCCATTCATCCACCCATCTATCCATCTATCCACATCCATCCCATCCACCCACCCATCCATCCACCCACCCACCCACCCATCATAACCATCCACCCACCCATCTATTCACAACCCATCCATCCACCCATCTATCCACCCACCCGCCCATCCATCCATCTCTCCACCCACCCACCCATCTATCCATTCATCCACCCATCTATGCACAACCCATCCATCCACCATCCACCCACCCATCCATCCACCATCCACCCACTCACCTATTCATAACCCATCCATCCCATCTATCTACAACCCATCCATCCACCCACTATCCACCCACCCACCCATCTATTCACAACCCATCCATCCACCCATCCACCCACCCATCTGTCCATTTATCCATCTATTCACCCATCCATCCACCCATCTATCCACCTACCCACTCACCCATCCATCCATTCATCCACACATCTATCCACAACCCATCCATCCACCATCCACCCACCATCCACCATCCATCCACCCATGTATCCACCTACCCACCCATCCATCTATCCAGTCATCCATCCATCTCCCATCCATCCATCTATCCACAACCCATCCATCCACCATCCACCCACCCACCTGACCATTTATCCATTTATTCACCCATCAATCCATCCACCCACCATCCATCCACTCATCTATCCACCCATCCACGCACCCATCTATCCATTCATCCATCTATTCACCCATCCACCCACCCATATTCATCCATCTATTCACCCATCCATCCATCCATCCACCCACCCATCATCCACTCATCTATCCACCCATCCACTCAGCCCTCTGTCCATTTATCCATCTATTTACCCATCCATCCATCTATCCACCCACCCATCCATCCACTCATCTATCCACCTATCCACTCACCCATCTATCCATTCATCCATCTATTCACCCATCCACCCACCCATCTGTCCATTTATCCATCTATTCACCCATCCATCCATCCATCCACCCACCCATCAATCCACTCATCTATCCACCTATCCACTCACCCATCTATCCATTCATCCATCTATTCACCCATCCACTCACCCATCTGTCCATTTATCCATCTATTCACCCATCAATCCATCCATCCATCCACCCACCCATCTATCCACTCATCTATCCACCCATCCACTCACCCCTCTGTCCATTTATCCATCTATTTACCCATCCATCCATCTATCCACCCACCATCCATCCACTCATCTATCCACCCATCCACTCACCCATCTATCCATTCATCCATCTATTCACCCATCCACCCACCCATCTGTCTATTTATCCATCTATTCACCCATCCATCTATCCACCCATCCACTACCCACTCACCCCTCTCTCCATTTATCCATCTATTCACCCATCCACTCACCCATCTGTCCATTTATCCATCTATTCACCCATCAATCCATCCATCCATCCACCCATCCATACATCCATCCATTCACCCATTCATGTAAAAAATATTCATCAAATGCTTCTGTGCTGGAAGCACAGAGAGAATGAGACCAAAAATGTCCCTGCCCTTCTGGCGCTCACAGCCCAGGTGGGGAAGATGAATACATGGTAGGTAAATAGGCAGGTGACACAAACAATACCAACCAGGTTACTAGGATCTCATTTCACAAAAGTAAAATAGGATACAGAAGTGGTGAGGGGTGGGGACAGCAGTGGGGGTGGGGGAGTCCCCTGTAGGGAGGGGACCCTGGAGCTGCTATCTGCAGCACCGGCAGCTGTGGGGATGAAGGGAGGACGCTCCCGCCTGGGGAAAAGGCTTTGGCCAGGGAGGCAGGCAGAAGATGGCGCCTGCGGCTGGAACAGGAAGGGTGAGGGAGGCACTAGGCAGGAAGAAGGGCTGTGGAAGCCCTGGAGAGTCAGAAGGAGGAACTGCCAGGCCCTGCTCTGCGGCATGCGTGGGCGAGGGAGGGGAGCCGCCCCTTATCTAGGGTTCGATGCACCACGTGACCCCGAGTTCGCTGGCAGCAGCTCAGGCCAGACTTTGTGTCCTCCGTTGTACTGACTCCTCCCACATCCCTTCCAGGGTCTGTCCACCCGGATGTGAGACCTTGGGGTATCCAGGGCCTTCCCTCTGTGCTGGAGGAGGCATGGGGAGACCTGAAGCCTTTGAAGGCCCCAAGATGAATCCCTTTACCTCAACTAATCCGGGCTCAACGGCACAGGAGGGTGGCCCTGGCAGGGTTGAGGGAGCCCTCACCTGGAGAAGGAGCCACCAGGCCAGCTAATCCCCACCAGACGATTAGGGCCTGATCAGGTTTCCAGATGGACCACTGAGGCTCGGCTTTCCCAGGGCCCAGAATGTGTGCGGGACCTTGGAAGACCAAGGTACTCTCAGGATCATTCAGACCGCGCTAAGTGCAAAGAAAAAGGAGATGGCTCCGTCTCCAAGTGTCCAAAGGGCAGTTAACTGGGATTAGCCCCCACAGCCCCAGCTGGCTCACTCTGCCTGCCTGCTCCCTGCCTGGTCTACCTCGCCCCGGCCCCACCCCGCCCTGCCAGGACCTCGGCTGGGGGACTCTGTAGTTATCTGGACCCCTCCAGCCTCCCCCTCCCTAAGGGAGCCTCATCACGGATGAACTTCCCAGGAGCGGGCGTGTAAGCCGCACATGCTGTTTTCTCAAATGTCAAGCGATCTCTCCTTTGGCATCGGATAAAACAGGAGCGGGGCCTGTCCTCTTTTCCATCTCCGGGAGCTGGTTTCATACTTGGCTGCCTCTGGTTTGGGATTTTCAAGGCACTTGTCTGCAGGGCTGCAGGTAACATCCTAGGATGGCTGGGGGCCGGCAGGAGGCCTGGCGGGACAGAGCCGTAACCAGCTTTCCCCTCCCTGGCCTCCAAAGACCCCTTCCTCTGCCCCCAAGAATGACACCCGGCCCGCTCAGCCCCACTCCCCGGCTGTGTTTAGTCTTCCAGATTCAGAACTTTTGAGGCGTGGTGCTTTGGCGTGTGTGAGGCGTGACTCGGCCATGCAGAAACGCACCCAGAATTCACATTGAACCAGGCTTGTCCCACGGTTTCCTGTAGGAGCTCCTTGGGCCACCAGAAATCCGTGTTCTGTGCACAGCTGGGGACCTTGGCCCCACTCAGCTCCTGGGGCCTGGGACGCCTGGGCCTGCGGATGCCCGGGGAGGGGGTTGTTAGCAGTGTGACCCCAGGACCATGGGTGCAAGCTCAGGAGGGAAGTGGGTGAAGAGGAGGGAGGGGCAGGCCGGGGCAGGAAAGCGGGGAATGGAGGGAGGGATGAACCTGGGGGAGGACGAGGCTGTGGTCAGGCTACAGCAGCAGTGCACTGACCCTCTGGACCTCAAGGGGACACTCGGGTGAACATTCCCAAGCTCACACTGGGTCACACCTTGCCCAGGCAGCCGCCTCCCCACCTCAGCAAACCCTGCTCTCCACCGCAGGTGCCGGCAGGACACAGAGCCACCGGATCTGAGGGCGCTGGGCTGTGCCACAGGCCTTCGACACAGCTTTGGCTGCCTAGCAAGGAAAAGACAAGCTGGGCCATGCGGGGTGTGACTCCTGCAGGGGCAGCCGCACATCCCAGGACAGGGCACCATGTGTGCAGACACAGACCCGCGGCAGGTGGCAGGGATGCCTGTGGCGTTTCACGTCTCACCACCTTGGAGAGCAGGAGGGGGCCGGTGGGCCGGCCGGCACAAGGACAGGACATCCTGCAGGGAAGACGCAGACACAGACCTAGTGAAGGAGACAGCCACGTGGTGTGTGTGGCAGTGGGGCAGAGTACGCGGGCCTCACTGCAGCAAGCAGCAGCATGCATGCAGGGCAGACCCCACCAGGGTCTATGGCTCTGTTCTGCAGACAGCCTGCTGTCATCGTCACCACTGTGAAGGATAGGAGGGGTCCTCCCCATGGCCCTCCCTGCAGCCCCAGCTCTGAACCACACCTTGCAAAGGCCCAGCGAGCAGACCTGCCTCCAGGGCCCGCACACCCAGGGCAGCCTCTCCAGCCGCTGAGGGTTCACCCACCCAGCCGTCCAGGACGGACACCCACAGTGGGTGCTGGGGGACCATAGTGGGTGATCAGGGAAGGGCCCCAGCATGGGGCAGGTGGGGAACAATTAAACGAGTATTTGCAGCCGCCTCTGTGTGAAGGAGGTGCTGGGACGCGCTCGGAGGTAAGCGCACACTCGGAGAGCCGCCTCAGCCACGCAGCAGCTCAGCAGCAGAAACAGGCGGGAGGCTGAACGCACACGTCCACTTCCTGGAGGAACAAGGCCCCGGGCAGCTGCTCCTGCAGCGACCAGAGGCCTGCCTAGGTGCGGTCACTGAAAATTGTCACATTCTGCTGCAGGACAAACACAGAGAGCTTCAGAACAGGAGAACTCCTCAGTCTTTGGGCAAGCCGTTCAGGTGACCAAATGGAGGCTCAGAGAGGTGACAGCTAACCCAGGGCCCGTGCCAGGCTCAGCATGGCAATCCACACCACGTCACACCACACCACACACACACACACCACACCATGCGGCACCCGGTAGGTGAAACTCGGCTGAAGCAGGACACAGATCCCCCAAAGTGCTCCCACATCCCCCGGAGACACCTGGTTCAGTGAGACATGACCCTGCCTGTCACAGCAACGTCTCTGCAGGCCAAGCTTTGTCTGTAACCTGCTCTCCACGCTACCAAAACGGCTCCTGCCACCCCAGAATTCAGCGGGGACTTGGGGAAATATTTGGAACACCTAGGCTGTTTTTAAGTCAAAATCGCAGTTACTTCCTTCTTTTCTCTCTGACCTTCTCTGTAGCGTGCAGACATACTCTAGATGAATCCATTGGCCTGCATCGGCGGGAAAGTGGTTAACCCACAGCCAGGCCGGGCGCGGTGGCTCACGCCTGTAATCCCTGCACATGGCTCACGCCTGTAATCCCTGCACCATGGGAGGCCGAGGCGGGTGGATCACGGGGTCAGGAGTTTGAGGTCAGCCTGGCCAACATGGTGAAACCCCGTCTCTACTAAAAATACGAAACTTAGCCGGGCGTGGTGGCGGCGCCTGTGATCCCAGCTACTCAGGAGGCTGAGGCAGAAGAATCGCTTGAACCGGGACCCGGGAGGCAGAGGTTATGCTGAGCAGAGATTGCACCATTGCACTCCCGCCTGGGCAACAAGAGCGACTCTGTCTCAAATATGTAAATAAATAAACCACAGCCAGGTGCTCGAGGCCTGCAGTCTGCCAAGGGGTCCAGGAGGGAGGGGGATTGGAAGAAGCCCTTGGGTGGCAGCCCTGACACTTGTTTTTTTGTTTTTGTTTTTTTTTTGTTTGTGTGTTTGTTTTTTGAGACGGAATCTCTTGCTCTATGCCCAGGCTGGAGTGCAGTGGCCCGATCTCGGCTCACTGCAAGCTCCGCCTCCCGGGTTCCCGCCATTCTCCTGCCTCAGCCTCCCAAGTAGCTGGGACTACAGGCGCCGCCACCACGCCTGGCTAATTTTTGGTATTTTTAGTAGAGACAGGGTTTCACCGTGTTCACCAGGATGGTCTCTATCTCCTGACATCGTGATCCACCCACCACGGCCTTCCAAAGTGCTGGGATTACAGGTGTGAACCACCGCGCCCGGCCCGACACCTTGTTTTGAAAGAGCTCGTCCACAAGCACTCAGAGCTCGTTCCGCAGTATTTTTCATTCGCAGCCTCATGTTTTGCTCATCCACGTCTCCAACTGCCAAGCAGAGGCCGTGGCCCCTGTGAGTGTCTCCCACGGCCACGGCCACGCTGGAGAAGAGGAGCTCGAAGCCTCAATGTTTGGGCCTTTCCTGACGCCCCAGCCGTTCAAACCCCAGGCAACCTTGAGAACGCGCCCTTGCCGGATGGCTGAAACGCTCCTCGAACTTGTCCAGCGGCAGTACAGGAGTCCCCAGCCTGGGCGGGGTCCCAGCCCTCACCCCTTTGAACAACATCAACACGGTCACGTCCGGTCACCTCTCCATGCCTTGGTTTCCTCGGCTGGGAAGTGGAGCCCACAGAGGCTGCCTTTGGCTCTGGGAGGCCTGAGGGCTCTGCCTTTGGGCTCTGGGAGGCCTGTATTTTCAACCACTGAAGACCCCTCCTCCTCTCCCCCTCCTGCCCCCTCCTTCCCTCCTCCTCCCCCTTTCTCCTCTCCCCTCTACTGCCTCCTCCCCCCTCTTCCTTCCTCCTTCCCCTCCTCCTCCCTCCTCCCCCCTCCTCCACGATCCTCCCCCTCCTTCTCCTCCTCCCCCTCCTCCTCTCCTTCCCCTACCCCTCCCCTTTTTCTTCTTTCCCCTCCTCTCTCTCCTTCCTCCCCCTCCTCCCTCCTCCTCCTCCTCTTTCCTCTCCCTCTTCCTCCCTCCTCCCTGTCCTCCTCTATCCTTCTCCCTCTCCCCCTTCTTCTTCCCCCTCCTCCTCCTTTTTTCTTTTTCCCCTCCCTCTCTTCCCTCTCCTCCCTTCTCCCCCTTCTCCTCCCTCCTCTCCATCTCCCTTCCTCCTTCCTCCCCTCCTCCTCCCCCACTCCCCTTCCTCCTCCTCTTCCTCCTACCCCAGTGTTGTCACCGTCACCATCATCTCATCATCACCGTGAAGCACCTGGGCCACCCAGCACCCCGTGTGTGAAACACGGGTGGGGCTCCCACCTGTCACCCCTGGCCGGAGCCCTGGTGTGAAATGAGCTGATTTGTCACTTTCCACAGACAGAGGAGACCCCAGGTCACTTTGCAGCCAGGCAGGGAAAGCACGCGTGACTGGAGTGGTCCTGACCCCACGAGCGTCGCTGAGACACAGGCTGGGAGGGAGTGAGCAACCTGAAAACAGAGATCTCCTCTCCCACTGGAACAGGGCCTTATGCTGGGCAAGGGCATTGGAGTCCTGGGCGCCTGCCCTGTGCTGGCCCCTCATGTGTGCATAACCCGGCACCAGTGTCTGCTTTCATCCCCACTGCTTTCATCCCCACTTCACAGAAGGGAAACCAAGGTGTGGAGAGGTTGTGTGGCTCACCCTGGGTCACACGGCCAGTTCGCAGGGGCCCCAGCCTGCAGTGCCCTCCAGGCTCACCCTGGGTCATGCAGCCGGCTCTCGGGGGCCCCGGCCTGCAGTGTCCTCCAGGATTACCCTGGGTCACAGGGCCAGCTGGCAGGGGCCATGGCCTGTGGCGACCTCCAGGGAAGTGGGGCCCTGTGGGTGGGATGGAATGAGGGTCTGGGATGGGGTGAGACCTCGGGCAATTGTGGGAGGAGGGGAGTGGGAGTCAGAGAGAGGCACCAGCCAGCTGTGAGGGGTGAATCGTGTCCCCCAAAAAAGACGCACTGAGTCCTGGCGCCAGCATGACATAATGTGGTCTTACCTGGAGACGAGGCCTTCACAGAGGTGATTAAGTCAAGATGAGGTCATCAGAGGGGCCCTAACCCGGCATGACACGTGTCCTCACAAACGGGAGCTTGGGACACAGGCACGCGGGGTGAACGCCGGGTGAAGACCGCAGCAACGCTGTTGCTAGCCAGGAAGCCGCCGGGAGTTGGGAGGGCCTGGCGCCTTCCGGAAACTCCTCAGGCTGGTGCTGGGGACACGGAGGTGGGTCCCACAGGGAGGGTCTGCTCTGGAGGGGCACCAAGCAGGGGAGAGAGGACAGAGCAGAAATCCGTGAGGGAACTGCACACCGACCCCAGGCCAGACCCCAAATTTCACAAGGAGACACACGTCGGGGACGCCAGAGAGGCAGCGAAAAGTTCCCAGACACTCAGCGGAGCCCACAGGCTGCCCAGGAGCAGAGACCCCAGATCCCAGTTGTTCACGCCACAGAGGCAGAGAGGGAGAGGAGGCACTGGGGCGCCTGAGGCTGAGAGGGGCACAGGGACCAGCCTGCCCGCCACGGGGCTGGACCTCACCTGCACCTGTGCCCTCAGCGTGGAGGCAGAGACCAGGAACCTGTCTAGGGAGAACCAGCAGCCTCCCCAGGGGACCTGGCACCCCCGTCCACCCCTGCGTCCTGGCAAAGCCCCCACAGGGTCACCCTAACCCCCTCGAAGCTGAGGGCTTCAAAACCCATGCCTGCCTGGAGAGTTCTTGCCCACTTTCTCATGTGATGTATTATTTAAAAAAAAAAAAAAAAAAAAAAAAAAAAAAAGGCCAGGTGCGGTGGCTCAAGCCTGTAATCCCAGCACTTTGGGAGGCCAAGACGGGTGGATCACAAGGTCAGGAGATCGAGACCTTCCTGGCTAACACGGTGAAACCCCATCTCTAAAAATACAAAAAACTAGCCGGGCGAGGTGGCGGGTGCCTGTAGTCCCAGCTACTCGGGAGGCTGAGGCAGGAGAATGGCGTGAACCTGGGAGGCGGAGCTTGCAGTGAGCTGAGATCCGGCCACTGCACTCTAGCCCGGGTGACAGAGCCAGACTCCGTCTCAAAAAAAAAAAAAAAAACAGTGTAAAGGATATTAGAACTGAGGTCTGGCCCCCAGAGGGTAGTGAACACTAAAGGGAAAAAGAAAATGATGATCAAAATCATTTTACGACTGGGACAATATAGTGAGACCCCATCTCTGTAAAAAATAGAAAAATTAGCTGGGTGTGCTGGTGTGTATCTGTAGTCCCAGCTCTTCAGGAGGCTGAGGTGGGAAGATCACTCAAGCTCAGGAGGTTGACGCTGCAGTGAACCAAGATCACACCATTGCACTCCAGCCTGGGTGACAGAGCCAGACCCTCCCTGTCTCAAAAAAAAAAAAAAAAATCATTTTGGTTGGAAGAAGGTAGCTGATGAAAAGTCCTAATTCAGGTTGACTACCGAGATGGCCCCGCTGGGCGCCAAGCCAGATTCCCTACTGGAGCCGCCTTTCTCCATGGTGTGGTGTCCATCGCAGTGGCAGGTCACTGCCCGGGGGACCAGACCACCCAGACCATCTCCAGGGTTTCTGGGAAACCACAGAGTGGGTTGTTCTGGGGGTACAAGACCCTGGGTGCTGCCACAGGGCGGGAAGAGGGAGGAGTGGGGTCCCGTGGAGCCTGTCGGCTCCCCATGGCCCCCCAGCTCCTGGCTTCCTCAGCTGTCTTTGTGGCAAGTCAAAGCCCATAGGGTTTGCTCCCCAGGCTCCTGAACCAACCTGAAATCAACAGGAAGCCCCTGAGCTGGGCGGGTTCCTCTGGTTTCAGATGCAGCCAGCGGCCACTGCTGAAGTAGAACCCTGCAGTGATGCGGGCCTCAGACTGGCTCAAAGGACTGAACCACAACCCAGGCTGCAAAGGTCATTCTGTGAGAATCCATAAAGTCCTCACCCAGCATCCCCTGGGCCTCAGCCCTGACCTGTCCGCCAGGTGCAGGCCGGCCTCGGAGCCCAACCTCGCCCAGCAGGCCTGGTCCCCATCCTGGACCCTCCCCTGCTCCCAGGATCCTCCCAGCAGTCATCTGATAGGCTGCCTATGCCCATTCTACAGATGAGGAAACAGGCCCAGCCACTGAACTCAGCCACAAACCTAGGAGGTGAGCGAGCTGAGCCTCTCGGCCAGGTTAGGGTTAGACACTGACTCAGGAGGGTTACACCCTTCCCAAGCCACAGTCTTCTAACAACCTGGCATTCTGATTGACGAGACACTTGCAAAACAGCACCCTGAGGACTCACATGTGAGACAGGCGGTGTCCTCAAGCTGAGAGGACCTGAGCTCACTGCCTCCGTTCGGCCTCCCTTTTTGGGTCTCAGTTCTTTCATCTGTAAAATAGAGCATGTGAGATGCTCTAGACAAACCCTGTGACCCACCTCAACTGAGTCAGATCCTCATCGAATGCTGGTTGATGATCCAGGTGAGCCTGTTTTCACACCTGTGCACTGTCTGAGACGGGATAAAAACCCAGAGGTCCAGCTCTCAGTGTGGTTGCAAAGAGACTCAGCAAGATGCATGGGGAAGATATTGAACAAATATCACTAGTGCTTGGAAGGAAGAGGGTCTTGAGCCCAGCTTACAATCCCCTAGGCCATGAGGCCTCGAGTGGAGACCATGTTTGAATCATCTTCATCTCCCCAAGGCCTGTACAGGGCCCAGCATATAAGGGTTCAAAATATTTGAGGTAAAAAAACAGTGGGGAAAAACATGCTTTCCTAAAGATGTTGTCTCCAGCCACATACCAGCATGTCTAACGTTCCACTGTTAGAGCTGCTTCCCTTCCCCAAAGGGCTGGCAGAGTAGGAGGGTTTAGTCCATTTACGTTTATTGTAAACATCAAAATAGTTGGATTTAAGTGTGCCATTTTGCTACTTGTTTCCTATCTGTATCATACATATGTTTGTTCTTCTGAGTTTTTTCTTCTTCTTTCCTGCCTTCTTTGGTGTTAATCAAACATCTTACATTATCAGTTCTCACAGTGTAACCTGGGGACCCTTGAGGCATCCCGAGACCCTTTCAGGGGAATCCATGGTGTCCAAACCATCACATGCATATGAATAATACTAAGCTGTCGTTTGTCCTTTTGGCTCTCATTTTCTCATTGGTCTAATGCAAACACAGGTACAAGAATCCAACTGCTCTCTTGCAAGTTCAAACGTTAGAGAAATTTGCAAAAATGCAAAAAATGTTATTTACTTTGTACTTTGGAGAAAATAGTTCTTTCTTTAAAAATGTTATTTATGTCAATGTGTCATGGACTTATTATTGTTAATAATTATTTTACTGAGATTTAGCAAAAAATACTTAGTTTGTCTTCCCATTTCGGAGATGAGCACACAGCAGCTCCCCTCCTTCACCTTGGTGTGACCTTGGGCTGAGCTGGCTTTCAGCCTTGGCCTCAATCCTTGATTCCAGGACAGAAGTGCTCTCTCTGCCCATTTGGCCTCTTCTGGTCTTGGCAGGAAAGGTCCTTGCTGACACCTCCCCTCCCCACCCCCAGTCTGTAGGAGGCCATGTGGGCAGTCCAGCCAGGATGGCCAGGAGAGCAGGATGTTTTTTTGGAATCGCATCCCAATTGGCCAGAGGCAACTCCGTTTTGTCCAGAGAACCCTTGGCTCCATCTCCCTGGAATCCTGCCCCTCTCTGAAGCTCAAGTCCAGGCCTGGAGGGGCAGCCAGGAGTGAGCGGGAAGGCTCTGGGCCAGGCGCGTGGCCTGGGAGGGGCTGCAGGAGCTGACTCTGGAAGCTGGAGGCCCGGGGGCTCTCTCCACGTCAGTTCCCGTCTTAACTTCCAGTAGCCCCAGGACAGCCCTTCCCATCGCCATCCCACGGACAAGCCTGGGGTGTCCAGGCCCTGGGACTGAAGGTGCAGCCCTGTTCAGGTCAGGCAAAGGCTTCGCAGCCCTCGCAGTCCCAGCTCCCCCCAGTCACCCCTGGTGGCCCCAGGCCTGGCCATCTCTGATGGCTTTCGAAGGACAGAGGTGAGAGTTGCAGGAACCCCCAGAGACCCATCCCTGGGCCCACCCTCCGGAAGGCCAGGGTATCCCCTTTGATGAGACCAGCAGTGTCAATCCTCATGGGCACCTGAGGACCCCAGGGCCTGACACCGGGCCCAGTCAGCACAAATGGGCTGCCCACCACTGTCTGGGTCTATGATCAGTGCCCCCCCCCCAGGGGCCGCTGCCCACCCCTCGCTGCAGCTCCAAAGATGGAGGGTGCTTCCTGGGTCCCTGCCAGTGGCTGGTAGAGGAGGCCACTATCTCAGCAGCTACTTCCGAGGGCAGGCTGGGCCTCCACCCCTCAAAAACTCACCGTTTCCCAAGCTCCCGCAGGATATTCTGGAGCCCTTTGTGTTTCTCCTGAGTTTCTGCTTTGGAAGTGCTGCCTGATATTGTGAAAAACCCAACACAGAGGAACCCAGGAGCCACGGCCTCCAGCCAGCTTCAGGCTGGCCTGCCCCCTTCAAAAGGGGTGGGGGACACAGCCAGGGCGGGGCCCGGAGCAGTTCACGGTGGCGGAAGGTCTCTGCCAGCGTCTCTGCACCCAGGCCCTCCTCCAGGAGCACTCGCCCAGGCCCCTGAGGCAGGGGGACAGTGCAGGGGCTTCTCTGCAGGGACTCTGGGGAGCAGCAGCCCTGGGCACAAGTCCCCCGCCCACTCTCCCCTGTCCCACCCCTCCAACCTCAGTGACTCCACAGTGAAGGTGGGGGGCCTCGTTATGCAGCCTGGCCCAAGAACAGATCCCCTGTCCCCATCAAGAAACACCAGGCAGTGGGATCCAGGTGCAAGGCTGTCCTGAAACAGCCACAAAGGGGCTCCCATGGCTCCTGCCTGCAGGGACCTAAGGGCCTCTAAGTGGTGACCAACCTACAACCAGCTCACGAGGAATGATGCTCCTCAAGGTACGCCTGGATGACAGACAGCCCCCCACGTCCCACCCACCCGCCGTCTCTGAAAGGGCCCCGGGAGCCGCTGGTGGCCTCTGGCTGGGAGAAGACCCTGCTCATACTAAGAGAGAGCTAGGCCCCATGAATCCACAGTCCGCAGGCCAGCCTCAGTCTCTGCAACCTGGGGACAGCCCTCCCTGTCCCAGGAGCTGTGGTCATCAGGTGCGGCGCCCAGGATCAGGACAGGGGCAGCCCCAGTCCCCTTTGAACCCTCCTGAGGTCCTGTCTGTCCATCACGGCCAGAGCTCTGCTTGCAGGAGGGGACCCCCAGGCCCGTGTACAGGGCCCGGCCATGCCCACCAGAGGCTTCCTGATGTGGCCAGAGCTGCCGCCTCCTTCCTAGTGGACACAGATGCTCTGGGGAGGACAGGCCACCCTGAGCGCTGGGGACCCTAAGCCTTGGATGGGAAGGTTCCCAGCTGCCTTGGAAGCAGGGACCTGGCTGTACTCATTGGGGTCTTTTCAGCACAAAAGCTGAAGAATTCCTTGGGGGGTGACGGTGGGAGCCTGAGGCGAGTCGTGGGGAAGGGACCCCACGCCAAAAACAGTTAATTCAGGGAAAGGTGGTCGGAGAAAGGAAAGCTGAGCCCCTGTGGGGGGTAATGAGGTAGCTCAGGACCCCACCACGGCCAAGGGCTTCAGGTTGCAGGGTCCTGGAGGTGGACGTGGGTGCAGGACAGCTGGTCAGGGCAGGGTCTGGGTGCTGGGCACGCCTCCTGCCCACGGCAGAGGAGTCCTCAGACACCGCGCAGCCTGCAGGGCAGGGGGAGCTCCCACAAGGGGCTGCGTGCCTGACATCCCCCTCTACCTCCGCTCAGCTAAGCTCGGGCGTGGGGGAAGGAAAAGGAGAGCTTGGAGCTCTGTGAACGGAGGCAGCTCCTTGCCACCTGCCCAGAGGGGAAGGCCTGCCGGCTTCGGGGCTGCATCGTCTGACTCTGTCGGACAAACACCCGCTGGGCTTCTGCTGGGGGCCTGGCCTCTTCCAGCAATTTGTAAATCCGAGCTCATCCGAGGCTCAGGAACCCAGGAACCAGGCACTCTGCTTCCTTCCCATGTGACGGATGCAGCTGCTGAGGCCGGAGACCCCCGAGACTCCCCAACACTCCCAGCATCGATGGAGACCCTGAGACTCCCCAACACTCCCAGCATTGGACAGAGACCCCCGAGACTCCCCAACACTCCCAGCATCGATGGAGACCCCGAGACTCCCCAACACTCGCAGCATCGATGGAGACCCCCGAGACTCCCCAACACTCCCAGCATCGATGGAGACCCCCTGAGACTCCCCAACACTCCCAGCATTGATGGAGACCGACCCCCGAGACTCCCCAACACTCCCAGCATCGATGGAGACCCCCCGAGACTCCCCCAACACTCCCAGCGTTGGACAGAGACCCCCGAGACTCCCCAACACTCCCAGCATTGACGGAGACCCCAAGACTCCCCAACACTCCCAGCATCGACGGTGACCCCGAGACTCCCCAACACTCCCAGCATTGATGGAGACCGACCCCCGAGACTCCCCCAACACTCCCAACGTCGGACAGAGACCCCCGAGACTCCCCAACACTCCCAGCATCGATGGAGACCGACCCCCGAGACTCCCCAACACTCCCAGCATCGATGGAGACCCCAAGACCCCCCAACACTCCCAGCATGAAGAAGCCTGGGCGTTGGCTCCAGGGGGTCCTTGCCCTACGCACCACACCCCCTGCTCAGGCCAGCTAGTCCTCAGGGGAATAAGAAAGCATCGTGTCCACCCCAAGACCCAGCGTTCCCAGAGGGCCGGGCGCCCCGGGCCTGGTGAGGAAGGGGCACCCACGGAGGCTGCTGGGAGCTTTCAGGGTGAGGGGGATGGTGTCCGCGACGGGACGCCCAGCCCAGGTTTCAGGCTGGGATTAAGGGCCCTCCGGACCCTCCTAGAATTTTAGGAGAAGCACGAGGGGGTGGGGGCATTTCTCTCTTCTCTTACGAGATCTGGAGGAGACTTCAGGCACCGCACTGTGGCCCCCACGACAAGCCGAGGAACAAGCCTGCTCACCCCCAAGAAGGCCATGCGGACCACCCACCGAGGGTCCTAGGGGGCTATGGACTGAATGTGCCTCAAGCTCCTGCTCTGAAATCCTCACCCCTAAGGTGCTGGTGTTCGGAGCGGGGCCTTGGGAGGGGATGGGGTGAAGCCCTGTGGATGGGTTAGTGCCCTTACAAAAGGGGGCTTCAAGAGCTTCCTCACCCCTTTCCCATGTGAGGACGCGCCAGAAGACACCGTCTATGCCCCAGGAAGCCCTCAGCAGACGCTGAACCTGCCGGCGCCCGGGTCTCCACTTCCAGCCTCTGGAACTGTGAGCAGTGAATTCCTGCTGCTTATGAGCTGCCTAGTGCACAGTCTTCTGTTCCAGCAGCCAGAGGGACTAAGATGAGGTCCCACAAACTCTGTGTGGAGATGGCCCCATGGGGGCTGTGTGGCCACTCTGGGCCCAGAACGCACCCCTTGCCTGGCCCCCCACTTCCTTCTGGGACCCACCTCGACCCCTCATCCTTGAGTCTAGGAGGACCAACCCTGCTGCATCTCAGGTGGGCACCTCCACAGATCTGGCCTACCAGAGGACCAGCGATGGCCAGCAGTGAGCAGGAGGCCCTGGGAACCCACCCGTGCTGCCCGGGCTGTCTTCCAGAAACACTGGGAGTGAAGGAGGTCACACCTACTTTGCACATGGAATGCGGGTGCCTCCCCACAGCAGAAGCCATCCCAGAGGGCAGCAGGACAGAGAGGGAGGCAGGGTGCAACCGTGGCTGAATGTCCAAGTCCCTGGATCAGGCCGGACCTGAAGCTGCATGTTCACCCAGACTTTGCAGCCCTGTGACCCAAGCGTTCTCACTGAGATTGACTGAGTTTCCGTCACTTGCAGGCCAAAGAGATCCAGAATCGGGAGCTGCCCACTCCTGCCCAGCCCGCCCTGCAGGACTCCCCTCAACCTCTTCCTGGCATGCACGGTGGCCAGTGACGCCATGCCCACACTCCAGCCCCCCAGAGAACACATTTCCTTTCTCGCTGTCTACACCGCCCCTAGGATCAGGCATGTGGAGGACCCTGGGGAAGGAGCCCTGGGCATGGAGCCCAGGAATGTGCTCTGCCCTTCCCGGGCCTGTGGGGCTCAGGCTCAGCTCTCTCCAGCACAGCTGCAAGACCCTGAGTTCCAGGAGAAGCAGCCCAGACCTGCAGCCCCGTGGGCAGCTGGCACTGGACATCCTACCCCAGGGGCCTCGGAAGGAGGGGGCTGGGCTGGGGTGGGCACATGGGCTGGAGACAGAAAGGCCTCTGCCCCACCAAAGCTCTGCTCCAGCCAGGAGTCACCCCAGGAAGCGGAGGTCAGCCTTCTCCCTCCTCCCTCCTTCCTCCCCCCTCCTCCCTGGTGGGCCCATGGGCTCGGGACTGGGAGAGGAGAAGGGGGGCCTGGGAGGAGGGAAGGTGTCTGTGCCAGAGCCTGGTCCTTGCACTGAGGCCGCTGACAGATGGTGTCAGGGAACCTGGGTGCACGTCAGCACCTGCTGTCAGCAGAAGGCAATTCTGCTGAGGGCATTCAGCTGCCGGGTGGGCAGGGCCCGTCCATTCCCGCGTGGACCCCGTGTATCTGGATGCTGCTCCTTGACTTTGGGGAAGGGGGTCAGGGACGGGGAACACCCTTGGGGCATGGAAGCAGCACCCCACCTCCACATCTGGCCTCCTGCCTGGTGGAAAATATCCCCACAGTGGGGGCATCTGGTTGGCAGGGAGTTGGGCAGGGCACGCCCCAGGGGACGTCCCTCAGGGCACGTGAGCCAGCCTGACCCCAGGACAATGGAGGGGAATCTGCCCACTGGGAAACTGAGGCCCCGCAAGGCTAGGCACACTGGCTAGTGAGGCCATCCACAGGATAGGAGCGGCCCCTTGGACCTTCCCCTGCCCCGTGACTCAGTGTGCCCTGGCACATCCGTGTGCCCTGGCACAGAGCCCCCGGCCCAGTCCCCGCTCCCCAGGGGCGGCCGCTGCTTTCTTCTCGGCCCTGGCTCGGTTCACAAACCCTTTTCACTGTGTGCCCAGCCCCGGCCAACAAGGGCTTATTCAGCATCGGCCTGTGTCCTGCTGCTGGGGAGGGCAGGGCTGGAGCGGGAGGAACATTTGTGTAACATGGAAGGCATGCTTCTCTCAAAGGGCAGGAGAGGCGATTCCCAGAGAAGGACACCCAGGGAGGCCGGCCGTCAGTGACCAGACACCTGACCTCACACACCGGCAATGATGCGCACATCAGACCCAGCTCGAAGCTGCTCCAGCCCACCCAGCGGACGGCACCAGCGCCCAGCAGCAGCCAGCCCCTCGCGGATGCAAGAAAGAGGCCTCAGCCCTGGGCGGGGGCTGTGCGGACGCTTCTGAGGTGCGTGCAGGTGCCTGTCATCCAGCAGGAGCCCGCAGGTGGACAGCATGGGGGCCACACACCTGGGGACCGGGCAAGGGGTGTGGAGCACCGTGGGACACCCCACAGCAGAGGACACAGCGTCAGGGCACATCTGCGTGTGGACAGCAGGACAGCAAGAGTCGAAATGGTACTATGAACAAGTTGCAGAACAGAACGGCCACGAACACATTTTATCTAAACACGGCGCATGCCATGTGTGTGCATGTGTGTGTGCATGTGCGTGTGTGTGTGTGCATGTGTGCATGTGCATGTGTGCGCGAGGGTGTGCGTGTGTGAGAGGGTGTGGGAGGGTACATGCGAGGGTGTGTGCAAGTGTGCGTGTGCGAGGGTGTGCGTGTGTGTGTGCATGTGCAATAGTGTGAACTGAAGCCACTGGGCCTCTGGTCAAGGCAGATGGGGCCACTCCCCTCCAAGCCTGCTCGGGAACTAAGCCCAGGGATGCATTCCCACGCCCAGGACTTGTTCCAAATGCTCCGCGGGAGGGAGGTCGGTCCCTGGAGGCAGAGATCGTCCTGCCGCTGCTCATGTGAGGACACGGGGAGGGACTGGACCCTCAGACCAGGTGGGGAGGGCCCCTCATGGGGCTGGAGTTTGGCCACCTGCCTCTGTACATGTGTAGCGGAGGAACGCCCTTGCTGGGCCCACTGAGGAGGAGACAAACTCTAGAGGGTGGTGACCTGATTTGTGAATGGCTGAGCCATCTGATGAATGAGTGGCCCTTCGTGGACCGTCCAGCTGGTGGGTTTGGGGCTCAGAAGCCACACTGAGCCACCCCAGGAACAAGCACGGCCCCTGTGGGGGTAGAGAAGGCAGAAGGAGGGGCACCTCAGTTCCAGGCTTGGCTTGGAAATTAAGAGGTGTCTGGACCCAACCTCTCCTCCCCTCCATGCTCCACCAGCCCTCGCTGTCCTGCACCCGTCCTGTTTCCACAGCGAGTCCACACACGAAGGTCAGGCACTCACTCTGGGCCAGGACTTGTGCCGGGTGCAGGCAGCACAGCTGCGTCGACGCTGCCCTGTCCTCAGGGACTCTCCTGGGGAATAGAGGCCTCCCTGCCACTCCCCGTGCTGTGCCGGCAAACATCTAACAGTCAGCAACCCAGGAAGACCCTGACTCGCAGCGACTGCCGCTTCCCATGGTGTAAACGCTGCCACCACAGCCGTCTTCACGCTGCCCCTGTGATGTCGCTGAACATGGCCCTGCAGAATAGAGTGTGGTGGCTCCCAGGAGCTGGCAAGAGGCAGCTCCACTCCCCACCACCCCCTCCCATTGCTCTGTGATTCTCCTAATGGGGGAAACTTACACCATGACCCGCCCAGCGTAATAAGAGAACACTCCATCCCTGACTGTATCTGGAACTTCTTCAGCATTTTATTGTGGAGCCCGGCACCTCCGCCTGGATTCTACGGTTAACATGGGCTCATTGTCTTCACCGTAGACCCGTTCACCGCTCCGTCCCTCCACCCCTCCGTCAACCCATCTCACTTTATTGGACGCGTTTCACAGGAAGTTGTAGGCATCATTATATTTCCACACAAATACTTCAGAAGTATTAACTAGAGTCCAATATCTGTCAACAGTTCTCTTGTTTTAGGTAGAATTTACAGTGGAATTCACAGATCTTAACGGTCCTGCGAGCTGAGTTCTGAGAAGTACACACACCTGCGTCTCCCAAACCCTCACCGGGAATATTGTCAGCCCCTGTGGAGCCCGGAGATTTATCAAAGACCTAAAAACAGAGAACTCGTCACAATCCCACTGTCCCAGTAAAGAGATTTATCAAAGAACTAAAAACAACTCATCCAGCAATCCCACTGCTGGGCAGCTACTCAGGAAATGATTACATCAAAAAGACACCTGCACGTCTTCATTCATCACAGCACTGTGCGCAATAGCAAAGACATGGAATCAGCCTAGGGCTCCACCAACAGACGGCTGGAGAAGGAGAATGCCGTGCATATACACAACGGGGTACTATTCAGCCACGAAAAAGTGTAAAATCGTGCCTTTTGCAGGAACGTGGATGGAACAGGAGAACACAGTGCCAAGTCAAACAATTCAGAAATGGGACACAGAGCACGTGTCCTCACTTTTACTGGTGGGAGCTGAATGATGGGCGCCCGTGGGTGGACACAGAGTGGGGAACACTCATTCACGGAGACTCGAGAGGGCGGGCGAGGGATGAGAAAGTTCCTGGTGGGTACAATGTACACTGTCTGGTGATGGCCACACGGACAGCCCCGACGTCACCACTACACATTGTTTCCATGTAACAAAACTGCACCTGTACCCTTTATATTTACATATAAAAAATAGGCCAGGCACAGGTGGCTCACACCTGCAATCCAAACACTCTAAGAAGCCAAGATGGGAAGGTGAATTGAGCCTAGGAGTTCAAGGCCAGCCCAGGCAGCAGAGTGAGACCTCGTGTCCACCAACAATAAAAAATTTGCCATGCGTGGTGGCACGTGCTTGTAGTCCCAGGCACTTGGGAGGCTGAGGCGGGAGGATGGCTTGAGCATGGAAAGTTGAGGCTGCAGTGAGCTGTGATTGCCCCACTGCACTGCAGCCTGGGCGAGACAGCAAGACCCTGTCTCAAAAATAAATTAATTTAAATAAATAATAATAATGATATAACCACTTTAAAAAGCAAAAAAATAAAAAAAGACAATATTGTCATCAACCTAGACATGGTCTAATATGGTAGCTATTTATGTTTACACTTAAAGTCATTAAAATTAAATAAAATTTAAAAGCCGGCTCCTCAATTGCACAGGCCACACTTCCTCAATTACATGGGCCACACTTCCAGGGCTCAGCAGCCACATGTGACCAGTGACCACCACGTGGTTCACACAGACACAGGCGTTCCCACCACCTGACCGGTGATCACCACATGGCTCACACAGACGTGGGCGTTCCCACCACGTGACCAGTGACCGCCACGTGGCTCACACAGACACGGGCGTTCCCACCACGTGTGACCAGTGACCACTGCGTGGCTCACACAGACACGGGCGTTCCCATCTCCATAGACAGTCCCACCGGACATGCTACCCTGGGAAGTTTCCACAGACCACATTTGGTGTTTAAAACTGGGCTTTCTTCCTCCGTGTGGCCCAAAGCCTTTTTAAACGGCTCTTGGTGGTGCGCTGAGCCCCATGCACCAGATGGTTTCCCGTGGCCTGTGGGTGAAGGTGGAGCTGAGGAGGAACTCGTGGGTCCCAGGGGAAGACCTTTCCCTCACTCCCTGGCGAGAGGCCTGGTGTCCACAGGCTCTCCAAGGCACCTCGCACGAGGGACGCCTGGATCATCCATTGGCAACATGGGCGGCAGGACCGGGGCTTTGACAGCCAGTCGGCCGTGTGAGGACCACAGCATGAACATCTCGAAACTTCCTGGTGACGTTCTGACGCCATCGTGCATTTTTCATGCAAGACGAATGGTTTGCCATGCATTAGGCTTCCTACGTGGGCCCAATCCTGACGCAGCAGCATGGGATCCCTGCAGTATTTCAACCCCGTAGAAATAAATCACAGGGTGCAGATTGCAAGCTGTCAGTTATGCATTCCAGGCAGCCCTGGAGAGCCGCCTTCTTGCAGGGAGGCTGCTGCCCCGGGAAGGAAGCCCCTTCTGTCCTCAGGCACCATGGCGCCCTGCTCTGCACTCCCTCCCGAACACCTGTGGGGCCTCAGCCACGCTGCCTGGCTCCTCCAAGCACCCGGATCACGGGGAGGAGGGACGAGGTACCCCCGGCCTGTTGGCTCCCATTACTCCTGGAGCAGAGTCCAAATTCCTCAACGAAACCCACTGAACCCCACTGGGAACACCCTGGGATCCGCTGAGCCCTGGGGCCTCCCCTCCTGCACCCCCAACCCTCAGTCTGTACCCCTCAGAGACTCCCAGGCAGGGAAAGCTCACTCTTCCCTCCTCCAGCCTTCACCAGGCGTGTTTCCTCCTAGAACACGGCTGCACCGTCGTGGGCAGGCCCTGGAGCTCCGTCAAGGTCCAGGCACCACATGTGCAAGCATTTAAATACAGCCGACCTGGCGGATGCCCTAAGGCAGGCAGGGCCCGGAGCTCAAGAGAGGCCCACGCACTGTGGGTCCTGGCGTTAAATACCACCACTCTGGCTGACGCCCCGTGGAACGCACAGTTTAAATATCACCGCCCCGGCTGATGCCTCGTGGAACTTGCAGAGTGGGCTCCGTGCTCCCGCCTTGACGGACTTCACACCAGCCTGGACGTTCAGACTCAAGGTTAGGAATCTCTGCCTCCTGACAAAACACAGCCACACCCCCTGCCTCCCTCCGTCGCCTCCGGCTTCACCCTCATGGGAAGGGGGCTTCGGGCTCCTGCTGGGCCCGCACTCCAAGTGGCCATGCTGCATCCACATCCTGCACGGAGTGCCCTTGGCTGCCCCCACACCGAGCACAGCACCGCAGGCAGAGGACGTGGAAGAGGAAAACACGGAGTGCTCGTGGGACCTTTGGCGCAGGAGCTGCAGGAATCCCAGGGCCTTGGGGTACTCAGGATGGGGTCGCAAAGGCAGCTCAGGCCTCAGCTGAACTGGAGGGGAACACAGGACCCCTCTTGCTCGGGGCTAAGGGTGGCACTGTCCTCCCTGGGGCCTTCAGGCTCAGACCAAAGCCTCGGTCTTGTTGGGGTCTGGTGTGAATTGGAGCCATCCCACAGGTGGTGTGCAGAGCCAGCTCATAAGAGCTGAGCCTTCATGTCCTGGAATCGGGTGAGCTGGCCCATTATACGCAGCACTATTAAAATGAAATCAGCCAGGCGTTGGGGCTCGTGCTGCAATCCCAGCATGCCAGGAGACCGAGGAGGAGGGATCGCTGGAGGACAGGAGTTAGAGACCAGCCTGGATAACACAGCAAGACTTCATCTCTACAGATAAAAATATAAACCAGATCACGAGGGCAGGAGATCGAGACCATCCTGGCTAACATGGTGAAACCCCGTCTCTACTAAAAATACAAAAAAATCAGCCGGGCTTGGTGGCGGCGCCTGTAGTCCCAGCTACTCGGGAGGCTGAAGCGGGAGAATGGCGTGAACCCGGGAGGCAGAGCTTGCACCGAGCCAAGATCGCGCCACTGCACTCCAGCCTGGGCGACAGAGCGAGACTTCATCTCAAAAATCAATCAATCAGTCAATCAATAAGCTGGATGCAGTGGCATGTACCTGCGGTCCCTGCTCCTCAGGAGGCTGAGACAGGAGGTTGAGCCCAGGAGGTTGAGGCTGCAGTGAACTGTGGTTGTGCCACAGCCCTCCAGCCTGAGTGATGGAGCAAAACCCTGTCTCAAAAACAAATTAAATCATAAGAACTTACAGAGGAGTCACTATAAACAGAAGCGCTGAACACAGCACTCGCCCCCGCCTCTCGCGGTGTGGCCCTGTGCGCTCCTCCAAGCTCCTGAGATTGGCCGTGTGTTGTGTCTGTCTGAGGCCAGGTCACGTGGGGTCACCGCAGGGTGCCCACCCCGGCCTGCAGTGTGTCCCCTTGGCAGCTCGAAGCCAGCCCCGGCGGGAGCATTTGCACCACAGGTACAGGCAGACACTCCCCATCTGGGCTCTTTCTTCCTTGGAGCCAGTGGTCACAGTCGCCAGCCCACTCCACGTCACACAGGCCACGGCAATGGCAGCCTGACCACGTTCCCCCATTCCAGGCTGCCCTCCACGGAGACGGAGATGCTCCTTGCTGAAAAGCGCTGCTGGGAGGAAATACTTGCTCTTAGGAAAGCCACTCAGCCAGCAGTGGGGAAAAGCCGAGCTTCTTTTCTGTAGGATGTTTTCTCTTTTAAGTTCTTATCTGAAAGCAAAGAAGAGGCTGGACACGGGCTGTCTGAGGGCTTCAGCTTGCCTGGGTCCTGGGGCCTTTGGGCTTTGTACCTCTGACCCTCTGCTCCCTGTGGCCACCCACCTTGGACCCAAAAGGCCACGGTCAGCAAATGTCCCAACCAAAGGAAGAGGAGGTGGGGCTGGGCAGCTGCCGTGAGGTTGGGTGAGGCCTTGCGGCCACAATGGATGTCCCTCTCCAGCCTAGAGCTGGCCGGAGAGTGCTGCTGAGGCCAGCCCCGTGGCCGGAGGTGTGGGGGGCAGGGGCTGGAACAAAGGAGCAGCTGGGCTGGAGAGCCTTGGCCCTGTCCCCAGCGGCTTCCAGACACATCTCTGGCCCCGAGCTTGAGTGCCTTGTGGCCTTCCAGGGAGGCCGGCGCCCGCTCCCCCAGACTGGGCAGCCTCGCCTGGTCCCGTGGTCCTGGGGAAAGAAAGGCCTGGGCCCGGGACCCAGAGAGAGCTGGGGAATTGAAAAGGGATGCAGGCCCCTGGGAGCAGCTGTGGGGTGGAGGCGGGGTATGGGGGCTGTGGCCAGCACTCGGTGGGCTAGGAGACGAGGGCTAGGGCTGAGGTTCTGGGGCTGGCAGACTGGGAGTTCAGAGCTGGAAGATGGACAGCAGGGCCAGCACTGGCTTGAGAGCAAGGCCCTGCCATCCTGGGGCTGGGCCGCTATGAGCCCTCAGGCTGTGTGTCTGGGAAGCTGGAGGTGGGGGTGTCCTAGGGACGGGGGACAGTGGGCTGGGCCTGCACCAGGAGACTGGCCGGGGCACCTGTCATAGGTAGGTGTGTGTGGGTGGCAGTGCGGCTCAGCCTCGGGACACAGGAGGCCACACATGAGCCGTGACCTGCACGGGCACCCAGACCAAGCGGCCTGGGAGGTGTGGGTCCTCCCAGACAGGCATGAAGGCCCAAGACCATCTTCTTCCTGCATTTCCCAGAGTTCCTCTCACCCGGGGCCCGGGGAGTTCTTGTGGCCGGGAAGCATCATTCATTCTGCAGGGCGGGGCTGAGCACGGACTGCTGGGTTTGCAAAGGGAGTGACTGCCAGCTGCCCCCACCGGCCACAGGGTGGCTGTCGCCCTTCAGGGCTCCATGAACAAGTTTCCTCAGATGTGATGAGCTCCCCATCACGGGAGGTAAGCAAGAGGCATCCTCGGATGTGATGAGCTCCCCAACACAGGAGGTAAGCAAGAGGGGTCCTTGGATGTGATGAGCTCCCCGTCACAGGAGGTAAGCAAGAGGGGTCCTCGGACGTGATGAGCTCCCCGTCACGGGAGGTAAGCAAGAGGGGTCCTCGGACGTAAGCAAGGGAGGCAAGAGGGGTCCTCGGACGTGATGAGCTCCCCGTCACGGGAGGTAAGCAAGAGGCATCCTCAGATGTGATGAGCTCTCCGTCATGGGAGGTAAACAAGAGGGGTACTCAGCCCTCTGTGGTGTTTGCTGACCAAATTTCAATCTTCCCTTCCAGCTAAGACTCTGGTTTTCCTTTGGGAAAGTCCTCGATCTCAGTCAGTGTGGCTGGGGACTCTCCCACCTCTGGGCTCCCAGTGGGCCCTCCACCCAGGGCTGGCCCCGACCCTGGTGATTGTCCCAGCGTTGGACAGTGACCCAGGCCAGGTCACTCAGGCTCTGGGACTGGGATGCTCAGAAAAGAGGCCCCTCCCTGCAGGGCCACCCAGAGTGTGGGGAACCTGCCTGGGAATGGAGCCCAGGTGGAGAAAAGCAGAGCCAGAGGTGGGAAGAGTCCACGCCCTGATGGTGCTGTTGGAGCACCTGAATCCAGCCATACCTGAAACCCACCACCCTGCACTTTCTGTTAGGAGCCAGCAATGCCCACCTTGTAAATACCCACTTGACCTCAATCAATCTGAGCGGGTCTCCATCACTCGGATCTGAAGAGTCCTTGCTAACGCCCTCTGCTAGGATGCAGCCCAGTCTGTCTGTGGCTCTGCAGGCTTCCTGAGCACCTCTGCAGCAGTACCTGAGCACAGCCTCCTGGGGTTGCCATCTCTCCCTGCCCCATTGCCCCCCTCATCTTGCATCTTGGGGCAAAGGCTCCTCTCTTCCTCCCAGAATCTTTGGGCCCTCTGGAGCCCCTCCCAAGGCCGCAGTGCCCCCACCCTTGTTCCAAAGACACGAACCCAAGTAGCCACACGACGAACCCAGAGGAAGGGTCTCTGAGGGGCAGAGCCTTGTCGCCCCATGGAAGCCGGCTCTTCCTCAGCCTGCCTTGCCAGCACAGGGGGAGGTGGGACGTGGTGAGAGGACCCCACGCAGACCCCACGTCAGGTCCCCACTCCCCGCCCCTTGTCATTTCCATCGGTGTGATCCCAGGCAAGCCACATAACCACTCCAAGCCTCGCAGGTTAAAAATGGGGTCAATAACTCCAGCCGTCTCCTCCTGGAAGTGTGGAGAACACGTCTGGCCAGGCCGCTCAGCCACGGCTGCCCTAGTCCCAGGCAGGGGTTCAGGGCAGGATCCCAGGGGCTCCTTGGGCCAGGGGTGGGGCTCGGCCCCGTACTGGGGCTCGACCTGGATCCTGCAGTGCTGGGGCAGTCACCTGACAACCACTATCCTCACTGACTTCATAAAACCCACCAGGAAAAACCGTGGGGGACATCCCCACGCACAGCACTTCACAGTTCCTCAGATGCTGCGGCGTCCAGCTCAGGAAGTGAAGGTGAGGAAGGGAAAAGGGAAGGAAGGGGGTGGGTGTGGCGGCTCACGCCTGTGAGGTCAGCACTTTGGGAGGCTGAGGCAGGAGGATCGCTTGAGCCCGAAGTTCAAGACCAGCATGGACAACATAGGGAAACACCATCTCTACAAAAAATAGAATTAGCCGGGTGTGGTGGCATGCCCTGTAGTCCCGGCTGCTCGGGAGGCTGAGGCAGGAGCATCCCTTGAGCCAGGGAGGGCGAGGCTGCAGTGAGCTATGATCGCACCACTGCGCTCCAGCCTGAGTGACAGAGCAAGATCCTGCCTCAAAAAAAGAATTTTTTTTATTTTAATTTGAAAAAGGAGTCCCTCGGCCGGGCGCGGTGGCTCAAGCCTGTAATCCCAGCACTTTGGGAGGCCGAGACGGGTGGATCACGAGGTCAGGAGATCAAGACCATACTGGCTAACACGGTGAAACCCCGTCTCTACTAAAAAATACAAAAAACTAGCCGGGTGAAGTGGCGGGCGCCTGTAGTCCCAGCTACTCGGGAGGCTGAGGCAGGAGAATGGCGTAAACCCGGGAGGCGGAGCTTGAAGTGAGCCGAGATTGCGCCACTGCACTCCAGCCTGGGTGACAGAGCCAGACTCCGTCTCAAAAAAAAAAAAAAAAAAAGAAAGAAAAAGGAAGGAAGGGCCTGGGCTGGGTGCCGGGGGGAAGGGGGTCCCGGCAGGGGTGACAGGATGTGGGTGCCCGCCTGGAGCCAGCCCGTCTGGAGGACTCCAGCGCCCTCCTTGCAGGGAAACACTAGGCCCTCCTTCCTCCCGGGTCACCCCGTCCTGGGCACATAAACCATCCAGATGGACGATGGAGGGACTGCCTGGGTCAGCCGCAGGTCGGCAGGAGCCACAGTTGTGGCACCTTCCTGGTGGGTTTCTTGGCATCCTTGGGGAGTGGCAAGGAACTGGAAGGGGGCAGCCTCTCTGCAGGAGGCTGCGGGCGTTGGGCGTGGAAAGATCTGAGCGTGGCCTTGGTGGTTCTGGGCAAATCAGTGCCCCGTTTCCCAGCTGTGCCTGGTGGACACAGGACCAGCCACAGTCGGCCCCAGCCACAGTCGACCAGCCACAGTCGGCCCCCCGAGCGCTGCTTACCTCCCCCTGCCCAGGAACCTGGCTCAGAGCCAGCAGCTGCGACCCCCGCACCTGGCTCCCCTGGGAACTGTGCTGAGTGACACCTGCAGGTGATGCAGCAGCTCCCAGACCAGCGCTGGTGGCTGAGGCCTGGTGGCTGAAGAACAGGCTGGGCCCGCTCAGCAGAACCTCCGGGGTGACCCAGACCCTCCCTTCCACAGGAGGCACATGGGTCCCCGTTTCCAGGAGCTTAACCCGACCAGAGAAATGACCCTGGAGAGCAGAGCGGCCGCCCTTGCCTGGGCACACAGGCCCCGACTCCAGACCTCAGGTTGCCGGGTAACATATTTTCCAATGACAGCTGCTGCCCGTGCTGCCAGCCAGGCAGGAGAGCCGGGCCCTGCACTGGGCTGGGAGAGGCCTCCCCAGACGCCCTGGGACTACCCCGGCTCACCCATTCCCCCCAGCCCAGGTGGCCAAGGCGTGGGGCTCAGAGAATGTCCAAGTTCATTCAACAAACCTCAGCAGCCTACGCCGAGGGGGCTCCGTATGCGGCAGGGGAGGCGTACAGCCTGGCGCCAGCAACTTTCCCAAGTCACCTGTAAAACGGGGCGGTGGATCTGACCGGCAGGGTCTGGCACCGCACCCTCTGACGCCCACAGCCCTGGCACCGGCTGCTGAGGGGCTCTTTCCCCAGGCCCACGAGCAGAACCATAGGTCCCCGGAGGGCTAATGGCTGTTTCCTGGAGGGGGCAGGGGCAGGAATGGCTCCCCCACCCTCCTGACGTGAAAATCTGTAAAATTCTCTGCTCTTGGAGCTCTGGGCGCCCAGCAGGCCTTGGTCAGCCTGTGAGCAGACACTGCAGCCCCATCGGCCTCCCACACAGAGAACCCCAGACCCAGTGACCACCTCAGAAGGCCTCACACGGCCCCAGTGCACGTTGTCTCCCCCAGTGGCTTTTCATTTAAATGGATTTCCAAATCTCTCCTCCCCAAACAAAGAAGCACTCTCCCCATCCCCTGCATGACTGAGGGGCCAATCTTCTGAACAGGAAACTGGATGTCCAGCTTAGTGCAGAGCTATCTCGGGCCAGGCCAGGTCTCAGAAAGCTATTTTGAAGCCTCCTGTACCCCCAGCCGGGGTGTAGCTCAGGCCGACTGCCCTCTCCCCAGGCACTTCCCTGGGACACCGACACCTGCTTCCTGGGACGTCAAAAATCGAATGTGGTGTCCCTCAAGGCTCAGCCAGGGACCCACCAACCAAATGGCATCTGCCATGTTATGCTCCTTATTATTTTATTTTATTTCATTTTATTTTTAAACAGTGCCTCGCTCTGTCACCCAGACTGGAGTGCAGTGGCGCGACCTCGGCTCACTGCAAGTTCCCCCTCCCGGGTTCCAGCCATTCTCCTGCCTCAGTCTCCCGAGTAGCTGGGACTACAGGCGCCGCCACCACGCCCGGCTAATCTTTTGTATTTTTTTGTAGAGACGGGGTTTCACCGTGTTAGCCAGGATGGTCTCGATCTCCTGACCTCGTGATCCGCCCACCTCGGCCTCCCGAAGTGCTGGGATTACAGGCGTGAGCCACCGCGCCCGGCCCCTGTTTTGCTCCTTACGATCATCATTGTATCTTTATGAGCTCAAGCTGCTGTCCCCTCTGAGTCTGGCGCATGCTGGCTGGAGACCGGCAGCACCTGGAGGGGGAAAAGCAGCCGTTTGGAGTCAGCAGTGACAGAAAATCAAACGCTGCTGCTCGAGGAATCAGAAGCTGCCCTTCTGAGCTCTGCTGTGCATCCTGCGGGCTCCGGAGAGATTGGCCAGGTCCTCCCCCACCTGCCTGGGGTACAGGACTTGCTGAAGAGAGTGGGGGAAGAATGTCCACATTGTTAGACAAGCTTCAGTTTTCTGAGAATTTTGCAATGCGCCCCCGTGCAGGGTGAGTGGCCCCAGGGCACATGAAGGCCCTGGCTGCCCCTGAGTTGATTTAAAGCTCGGCTGCTGATCTCCGGTGACAGGTTATTTGTGTAACCTACAGTTTTCTATGCACATAGTAATTTCCACCTCCCTCCATGTCACCCAGAAGACACGTTTTTACCCTGAGTCGGAGCAGGAGAACTGTCTGAATGAAAGTGACTTCACAAAGGGCTTGACTGACAGGCAGGCTCGGGGAGCACCGGAATAATGTCCGGGTTATCAAAGCAGACGCAGGTGGGCAGGCGAGAACGGGCATGCTCCCCGGCTCAGAAAGGCCCGCTCGGCTCACAGGAGGCCCCAGAGCAGGAACTAACAGGCACAGGGATCGCTGGCCCCGTGCGTTTCCCTTTAAACGCCGTCTAAGCCGTAACGAAGTCTGATTAGTTTCGCTGAGATGGAAACTGAGAGGAACAAACGGTGATATTCAGCAACCACCATCACCTTCCTCTTTGGACAATCCCATCTCAGTCCTGTGCTTATGCTTGTTCCCCATGGATCCTGACTACACACCCTCACCTCATGCTTGGCAGTTCGTAAACAAGATGCCCCTCTGTGGTGATGGCGTACGCACAATGAAAAGCTTGACTCTGGGGGGCCAGACAGGCCTGATCTCGGTAGCTCTCAGGCTTAGTCTGCACGCTACCTGGGCCGAAAGAGCCGAATTCGAAGCTCTGTGTCCTTGCCTATGAAAGCGGGGAGAGCAGAACTTACTTGGAAGACTTGTGTGACTCGGGTGAGAGTTCAGCTGCACACACACAAAGCGACATGAGTGAGCAAGTGTCTGGCAATGGCGCAGCCCAGTGTGGAACAGCAGCTGCTGCCTCGTTGTGACACACAGTGGCTGCCTCGTTGTGACACACAGTGGAGCCGTCTCAGCTCAGAGCCTGCTCTGGCCCCTCCACCTGGCCCTCTGGGAGGGGCCCCCCTTGCTCCTCCGAGCCAAATTCCTACATCTGGGGTCTCAAGGGCAGGAGGCCGGGATGGGTTCAGTGAATCCTGAACAGTGAGGTGGCTCAGTTTCCCTCCTACCAAATGGACCGGGTTACCTCTGAGGCCGTGGGAGGTGAATGAGTCAGTGTTTGTGAAACACTCTGTGGATCAGATGAAAGGGCTCCAGGAGGGGCCACCCATTAGAAGGGATTGCAGGGAGCTTGGCCCACGCTCCCCAGAATGAGGGCCAAGGGACCAGGGCGGCGGGAGGCCTGGACGCAGAGGAGGCCACAGCCACGCCCTGCTAAGCCACTTGTTCCCGGCACAGGCATCCCAGGGCCAAGGCTGCGGGGACCGTCTCTGCTGGTCACATCCGGCGTGTGAGGCCCTGGAGGCCCCTGTGCCCGTCCGTGCGGTGATACCACCCCCAACAGCCGAGGTCGGCCGGGGGGAAGTAAGGCCGGAGGCAGCAGCACCCAGGGGTGGAGCCAGGCTTGGCCCAGCCTTTCCCACCTGCCCGGGTCTCAGCACCCTCAGTGGTCTGCAGGGAGCCTGCTGCCATGCAAGTCCCTGTAGTTTGAGAGCGTGGACACCCTTTTCTGCCACCATGGCCTGCTCCGGTCGGGGGCCGTGCCTGAGAGTGGGTGAGGGGGACCTCCCCAGCCCCTGGAGACCCTGGCTTGCCCAGACCACGTGGCAGAACCAGAGGCCAGATCCACCCCAGTGCCGACCTCCAGGCCTCAGGCAGCCCAGGGTGCACGGACCGAGATCCCCACAGTCTGTATCATGGCAACCCCTCCCCATGGCCCCATCCTGCCCCATCCAGGCCCTCCCGTCTCTATCTCCAGCCTGGGGATCTCCGCTTCTCTCTGACCTGGGGCCTCCACTGCACTCACTCGGAGACTGAGCCAGGCCCATTAAAGGTGCAAGGTTTATCACGGAAGGTGGAGAGCTGTGCCAGCCACACGGCCCCCAGGCCTCTGCATCCACAGAGCACCTGGGGCGTGTTCCGGTCAGCCACAGCTGGGAGGGAGTCAGTGACGACTCATGACTGACTCTCACCAGCAATTTCTACATTGACTGCACATTGCGATGGCAATGTTTGGGTGATGGAGTCAAAATATAGGCTCAAAACTAAATATTACCTTTTTTTTACACGTTTTCAGGAGGCACAAGCAGATTTAAAACCAGGCATGAGGCTGCCGGGCAGCTCTGACCTAGTACGGCCGCCTCGTTTTACCGCTGAGGAGAGGAGGGCTGAGCAGGAGAGCCCTGGCCCTGCAGGGGTAATGAGTGAGAGGAGGGAGAATGGGTTACCCCTGGGAAGAATCAAATTCTGGAGGCAGGTGACCTCTGGGGCGGGCTGCAAGGACATGGGGGTAGGGAATGGACGCCTTCTTCTCTGGGGTTTTTCTTTAAACTGCACTGCCCAGTCCAGCCATTTCCAGGAGGCCTCACCATGGGCACACGCTGAGGCCGGTGGCGGCGGCCGCCTGGCCATTGGCAGACGCAGCTGTGCGAGGCGCCTTTTCTTTCTCAGAAGGACCCGGGGTGAGGAAAGAGACACGCCGGTCACTCACTGAAATAACCACGGAAACGCCGGATTCAGCAGAAGCGTCCACCTGCCCAGGCGCTCCCCCCGGAACTTCCTCCTTCAGTCCAGGGACCGTGTCCAGCTTCTCCGGGGCCCGCGTGAAGCAGGCTCACCCCTCACCCGGCAGTGACCCAGAGCCCCCGGCTTATCCATCACTGTCAGGCTCTGAAAGGAGAGCGACTCTGCTCCAAATGCCCGGCTGCTTCCGCCACACACAGGAGGGAACGGGGGTCCACGTGAGACCGGCCACTGGCAGAGGCCTGGGTCAGACTGAAAGGTGCCTTGCGAGACGGACACTCACCAGCCTGCTCCAACCAGAGCCCAGCTCCTTCTGAGAATCACACGCCCAGACAGAGGCTTGCTGAGAAGGGGGTGTCCTCCTCTCTGTCCAACCCCAGCTGCGTGGAAGCGAAGCCGGCCCCAGAGTGACTGAGTCCAGAGCCCAGCCCTGAGCACCCACCAAGGGCCAGGAAGAGTCAGTGCGTGGGGCAGGCGCCGCCCCCACGACCTCATTCCCAAGTTCCCTCTGTGTCCCTGCAGCCCCTGCTGGCCAGGACGGCAGGAGGACCTGGCAGGTGCTCCCAGAGATCGCTTCTCTGCGTGTGCCCGCCGCCCTTCCTCCCTGGTCCTGCGGGCTGCTGGCCTCAGGATCCAGGTCGCCTCAGGTGGCAAAGTTGGGGCCGTGCCCCACCTGCCTTCACTGGGTCATGTTGACTCGTCCGTCTACGAGAGTCTGAGCTTGAGGCTTGGAAACTCTCCTCTGCTGGACCTGCTCGGAGCCGTGGATGCACAGAGCCCTCAGCTCAGAGACCAGGGGAGGCTGGCACCACGCTCCTCCCGGCAGGCAGCTGGCTCCAGGTCATCTGGAGGGTCCCAAAGCTGTGAGACTGAGGGAGGCTCCCCGTCCCTGGAGGGGCCCAAGCAGCCCTTGTGTCGGAGCCAGGGATAGTCCCTGACCCCAGGAGCTCCCTCTCCTCCCACACCTTCCACATACCCCTCTCCCTCAGGGCTGTCTTAACTTGAGGTCACCCAGAAATAAGTTTTTGGGGAGGCCATCCCAGGAAACTTTCGCAGGAATGAGGGCTGAGGCAGGGAAGGGCTGCTGTCACCACTATGGGGGACTGCTCCAGTGAGGGGGCTGGCACGAGACCCTCAGAATCGTCCAACCCAAGGGTCATGAGAGCCAGGTCAGAGGTCGCAGGCTGCTCCCAGGGCCTCTAGATCTCTGGAGAGCCCTTGGCTGCAGTTTGCAGATGCCAATGGCTGGAGGTCAGCTGGCACTGCCACCACAACGGCCAGCGGAGGACAACAGCGTGGGCATGGAGATGGACACTCCCCCATGTCCACTCGGCTGGCCGCGGTGCCCAGAGGTGCGGTCAAGCCCCGTCCAGATGTCACTGTGGTCGTGCTGCAGATGTGATCGACACGCGCAATCGGCTAATTATGAGTGCCGCAGGTCACCCTCCAAGACGTGGCTGGGCCTCAGCTGCAGTTGAGGATGAACGCTGAGGCTTCCTGGAGAAGGACCTCGGCCCCAAGACTGCGACATCAAATCCTGCCCAGGCTCCCAGCCTGCCCTCCTGCGGGCGGCCCTGCAGATTTCAGATTCATCAGCCTGGACCGTCACATGGGCCAGCTCCTTAAATTGATCTCCCTGTGTCTGTGTCTCTGTCTCTCTCCCTATGAAGGGCGCTGACTGATACGGGACCCTCGGCGTCTCCGCTTCTCTTAAGGGTCAGAAATCAAGGGCATACCTAGAGGCCAGAGCCTTCTTTGAGCCTCAGTTTCTCCATCTGTAGACTGAGAAGTGGGCTCAGGCCATTGCTGGCATCCCCCTGAGGTCTGTAGGATCTCAGAGGTTTATTTGCAAGGAGTTTCCACTAAGCTCCCTTCACACACATCATCCTGAGTACACACACACACATTATCCTGAACACACACATCATCCTGAGCACACACATCATCCTGAACACACACATCATCCTGAACACACACACATACTTGTCTATGCACCTTGAGGGTGGCAGGAAGTCCAGACATTGCTCCTGACCCCCTTAGCTCCAGGCCCAGGACACAGCCCTATCAATTCGTAGCACAGAGAGCACCAAAGGCTGAAAGCGTCCTTGTGGAGGGCAGGGCTGTGGGGAAGAGGCTAAGCCACCAGGGGCTCTCGGGGGCTGGAGCCTGGCCCTGAGGTGGAGACACCTCAGGATGAAGGCAAGGGTGACTGTCCTGGGGACTCTTGCCGGGCAGGCTGGGATTTGGTGGTACTGAGAGTGTCCTCTGCACACTCTGGGGGCGACCGTCTCAGGGACAGTGGTCATGTGGTGATAACCCTCATTTGAGCCAGTTGGGCATTCTCTACAGGTCCCCATGCCCCCAAGCCCCAGGAATGGACTGGAGCCCTGGGTGCTGGCCACGATCACTGCAGAAAGGAAGGTAAAGAGGAGGCAGGGGTCAGAATAATCCTTTTTCCTGGTCCAGGGCTCAGCTCACGCACCAGGCCTTGTCCTGGGCCGTGAGAGTATACTGCTGCCCTTACCAAGACCAAGCCCTCCCCAGCAGCGGCCCCAGACCCAAGATGCCAGAGAGCTTCTGGTGTGGAGAATCGTGTAGAGACCACTGGGCCCAAGGTCCCCTTCTTATAGTGGGGAGACCAAAGAGACTGGTCCAAAGCCAGCTAGGGCCCAATATCCCAGAACGCCCATCCCCAGCCCCTGCCAGCCCTCTTTTTTCATTCTCCTACTCCTGAGTGGTAATGGGAGATGGGGCCCACATTGTCATGGAGTTTGGAAGGTATTTTAGGGTTCGGCAGCTGTCATGACAGAAGCCATAAGCTGAGGGTCATAAACAGCAGGCATTTATTTCTCACAGCTCTGAAGGCTGGATCAAGGAGCCAGCACAGCTGGTTTCTCCAGAGGCCTCTCTCCTCAACTTCTAGACGGCAGCCTTCCCCCAGACCCTCACACGGCCTCTCCTCTGTGCACAGACAGCGGGGATCCCTGGTGCCTCTTCCTCCTCCAGTAAGAACACTGGTCCTACAGGATTAGGATTAGGGCCCCAACCTTATGGGATCATTCAGTCTTATTACCTCCTTGAAGGCCTGGTCTCCAAATATAGTCACATGGGGATATAGCTTCCACCTGTGAATTTGGAGGATGCCATTCCATTCATAACAGAATCAAATGCTAGAGTGGAACTACTCTACTTAAAAGCTCCAGCGTATCCAGGCCGCAGCACTTAACGAGGTAGGAAGAGCCGGAGAAGGCCTGGCTGGCCCTGGGATACACGTCCATCTCACTGCTGGTTCATAAACACGTGGGCACCTGGGAAGCTGGAGCGTGGCCTGTGTGATGTGGGCACCCACCACCACAATGGGGCTGGTTCATAAACACGTGGGCACCCGGGAAGCTGGAGTATGGCCTGTGTGACGTGGGCGCCCACCACCATGATGAGACTGGTTCATAAACACATGGGCACCCGGGAAGCTGGAGCGTGGCCTGTGTGACTTGGGTGCCCACCACCACGAGGACTGGTTCATAAACACGTGGGCACCTGGGAAGCTGGAGCATGGCCTGTGTGACGTGGGCGCCCACCACCATGATGAGACTGGTTCATAAACACGTGGGCACCTGGGAAGCTGGAGCATGGCCTGTGTGACATGGGTGCCCACCACCACGAGGACCGGTTCATAACGCATAGGCACCTGGGAAGATGGAGCATGGCCTGTGTGACATGGGCACCTACCACCACGATGGGGCCGGTTCATAAACACATGGGCACCTGGGAAGCTGGAGCATGGCCTGTGTGACGTGGGCGCCCGCCACCACAATAGGGCTGGTTGTGTCACCATCAGGTGAGGAAGCCATCACGCCCTGCACTGCTGAGGGGGAAGGAAGGAGGAAGAAAACGAGAAAATGACAGTGACGCCACTGCTCCCACCTGAGTCACCTCATTGGACCCTCACGGTGATCCATAGTGAGCCCTCATTGGCCAATTTTTAAAGAAAGTGTCATTGGTTTGCTTCAAGTCATGCTGACTTCCTTGGGGTGAAGTCAATTTGCACCCAGGGCCCTCAGACTCCAGGTCCCGTGCTCCTTCCACCCCCTAACCCTTGCCACACCCACACACAGCCAGCTGTGCGGAGGAGGGGCAGGCTCTTTCCGGAGCTGGCTGGGCAGCGAGAGGTCCCTGGCTGCCGATGCTGGCTGTTCCCGCAGTTGATATTTGAGCCCTGGACATGGTTATTTTTTATCCATTAAGTAATTCCGGTGGAGGCCAGAAAGAAATTGAGACCCACCTCGGCCAGGGCCAGCAAGGCTGCCGAGATAAAAGGTCACACTGAGGGTGACTGTCCGGTCTCCTGTCGTTCCAACCCAGCTTCTAAATGAAAGCAGGACTCCAGGAAACTCACAGGTGTCCACCCAGCCCTTGGGGCAGCTCCCTGATGAGAAACGGAAGCAGGGAGACTGACCGCCTGGGTTCAGACCCCAGATGGCCTCTCCCCAGCGTGTGGGTTCCTCCCCCAGCTCTTCTCCTGTGTGCAAAGTGGAATCTCCCTTACAGGAGTTCAGGTGAGCTCATGGCTGTGTGAGGAACTCAAAGTGTGATTGGCGCACAGCAGGTGCGCAATAAATGTGGCTCCCAGTCTGTGGCCTGCCACAGGCTCAAGGGCTCTGTGGAACAATGCCTGGTACTCAGAAATGCCCCCACATGGCCCCCAGCCCTGGGGGCAAAATACTTCGTGAATCCCTCTGGTTTCTGTGCTTGATTTCCCCCAAGCCTTAAAACACTGGAGTATCAGCCTCATAGGGTGGGGCTGTGTCTTGTTACTGCATCCCCTCACCTAGAGCCACATCTGATTCAGAGGAGGTAACAATGGCTAATGGATGGATGGATGGATGGCAGATAAAGGATGGATGGAGGATGGATGGATGGATGGATGGATGGATGACGGAGGATGAAGGATAAATGGTGGATGTGGATGGTGGATGATGGATGGATGGTGGATGAAGGATGAATGGTGGATGGATAGTGAATGGTGGATGAATGGTGGATGAATGGTGGATAGATGGATGGATTGATGGATGGCAGATGGTGGATGGATGAGAATGACGAATGGTGGATGGATGGTTGGATGGATGAGAATGGAGGATGAATGGTGGATGGATGGTGGATGGATGAATGAATGGATGGATGGATGAATGGTGGATGGTGGATAGTGGATGGATGAGAATGGAGGATGAATGGTGGATGGATGGTGGATAGATGGATGGATGGATTCATGGATGCATGGATGGATGGATGGTGGATGGACGGTCGATGATGGATGGATGGATGGATGGATGGATGGATGGATGGATGGATGGAGGATGGATGGTGGGTGGATGGAGGATGGATGGTGGATGGATGGGGATAGATGGATGGATGAGAATGGAGGATGGATGGTAGATGGATGCATGGATGCATGGATGGATGGATGGACAGATGAGAATGGAGGATGAATGGTGGATGGATGGTGGAGGGCGGATGGATGGATGAATGGATGGATGGTGGATGGAGGATGAATGGTGGATGGATGGAATGGATGGATGGTAGATGGATGCATGATTGGATGGTTGGATGGATGACAATGAAGGATGAATGGTGGATGGATGGTTGATGGTGGATGGATGGATGGATGGTGGATGGATAGATGGATGAAGGAATGATGGATGGATGGATGGATGGATGATGGATGGTGGATGGATAGATGGATGAGAATGGAGGATGAATGCTGGATGGATGGTGGATGGTGGATGCATATATAGATGGATGGATGGATGGATGGATGGATGCATGAATGGATGGATGATGAATGGATGGATGGATCATAAATGGTGGAGGGATGGTGGATGGTAGATGGATGGATGGGTGGATGGATGGATGGTGGATGGATGGCAGATGGAGGATGGATGGTGAATGGATGGATGGATGCATGGATGGATGGATAGATGATGAATGGATGGATGGATGGTAAATGGTGGAGGGGTGGTAGATGGTGGATGGATGGATGGTGAATGGATAGCAGATGGAGGATGGATGGTGGATAGATTGATGCATGGATGCATGGATGGATAGAAAATGGAGAATGAATGGTGGATGGATGGTGGATGGATGGATGGATGAGGGATGGATGGATGGATGGATGGATAGATGATGAATGGATGGATGGATGGTAAATGGTAGAGGGATGGTAGATGGTGGGTGGATGGATGGATGGATGGATGGGTGGGTGGATAGATGATGAATGGATGGATGGATGGTAAATGGTAGAGGGATGGTAGATGGTGGGTGGATGGATGGATGGATGGATGGATGGATGGATGGATGGGTGGATGGTGAATGGATGGATGGATGCATGGATGGATGGATGGATGATGAATGAATGGATGGATGGTAAATGGTGGAGGGATGGTAGATGGTGGATGGATGGATGGATGGATGGATGGGTGGATGGTGAATGGATAGCGGATGGAGGATGGATGGTGGATGGATTGATGCATGGATGGATGGAAAATGGAGAATGAATGGTAGATGGATGGTGGATGGATGGATGGATGGATAGATGGATGGATGGATGGATGGATGGATGGATGGATGGATGAAGGATAGAGGATAGATGGCGAATAGATGGATGGTGGATGGAGGATTGTAGATGGATGAATGGATGAGTAGGTGAATGGGCAGATGGTGGGTGGGTGAATAGATGAATGGGGGGATGGACAGATGGGAAGGTGGGTGGGTGAATGGACGAGTGGATGGGTGGGTGGGTGGATGGTGATGGGAGGATGGATGGATGGATCGATGGATGGATGGATGGGTGGATGAATGTGGACAGGCTGGCATAGCCCACATGGCCTCTAGCCCTTCAGCTGGACAGCTGGAGGAGAGGTTTCTCAGCCTGGGCTCTTATCCTCTGTTTCTCTGAGGAGTCCCAGGCCCTTCTTTGCAGTTGGGAAAGTCAATTCCCCAAATCCCTCCGCAACCCGCTTTCGGTATCTAAATTGAGCAGATTCTCCTTGAGGGAAAAGAGCCCCAGGTGAGCTGGACATTTCCCATCCCTCCACACTCTCCTAATGGACACCTCCCATCCCTCCACACTCTCCTAATGGCTCCAGGGACAGGGGAGAACTCCCTGCTGCTCCCTAGGCACCCACTGGGTGCTCCCTGTGCCACAGGAGTGGGCACACAGCACCCTGCAGGGGCTCTCCTGGGGACTGTCATCCTGTTTACACGGCAGAGCCTGCTGGGGACTCTCATCCTGTTTACACGGCAGAGCCTGTGGTCCATCCTGCAGCCACTGCCTACCTTGTCCATCCTGCAGCCACCACCTACCTTCTCGGCCACTGAGTTAGGATCTGGGGTGGCCCCAAGGCAGCCCTTACCCTCCCTGGGCCTTTGAAGCAGGGTCTTTGATTTCACTGGTGGGCTCTGAGAAACATCTCCCCTTTCCTTCCACCCACTTCCACACCAGGAGGCTGCACCTGCCAGAGCCCTGTGACGTTCCAGGGATATTCAGTAGCCTTTGCATGAGGGAGAGGCACACGCAGAGACGCAGAGCCCCATGAAGCCTGGGCTATCAGCTAAGGGTCAGCTCAAAGCTTCCCAGGTCCCACATACCAAAGGGTCCTGGGCCCTCCACCCTGACGCAGGGGCTGAAGCCCCGCCCCAAGCTTCCCTGCACTCACAGAGCCAGAGTCAGAACCCTCCGTCCTGACCCAGGAGGGCCTCCCCGGCCTCACAGCCTCGGGGCCCAGCTCTGCAGAGGTGGCGTGGCCAGCGGGAGCTATAAACGGGATGTGTCTTTAGCCTTGCTGCCAATTCTTGAGAAGCAAGCCCCAGAGGCACTGAGGCCCTTCCAAGTTTCTCCTTTTTCTTTCTTCAAAATGCAGTCGCTGGCTCCCCATCAAGAGGCCTCCTCTGAGTTATGATTGTTTCTCCCTCTGCGAGCTCAGCCTTGAGTCTTGACCCCCAGAAATGGGCTCAGTGCTTCTTCCTGAGACCCCCGGAATCCAAGGGGCATGGCCCCCAGCCAGGGTCCCCGGGGTCCTGACTCCACCCAGCCACACAGTCTCCACTTCCAGCAGGGAGCCAGGCCCCGTGCCTTAGGGCAGCAGCTGCTTGTTTGGGGAGAGGTTGGGGTCAGCCGAGGTGGGCTGGGGGCACCCCAATCTCCAGCTGGCCTGGAGTCTCCAGGAGCCAAGCAAGTCCGGCAGTGGCGGTGGTTCTCCTGCTGCCCTGCATGCGCCATGGCCAGAGTGGCCAGTGCACCCCTGACGTGCTGCAGGGGCGAGGCAGGTCTGTGCCGGGGAGAGACAGCCTGGCCCACAAGCCAGCACTCTGTCACCCTGCGTGCCCTCGCCCTGTCCCCTTGGGTCCCTCTCCCTACTCAGCACGCACAGTGACCTTTCAGGTTCTCCAGTGGGTCCTTTTGGACTCAGAGTAAGACCCTTACCCCTCCCCCGCCTGCCAAACACTCTAACGTCTGGTCCCCACTCCCCCAACCGCTGCCTGGCATGCTGTCCTGGTCACTGTCCTAGACCCCATCCTCATCCTCCAGCTCTTGGCTCAAGAGGCCCCTGAGGCCCCACCCCACTCTCTACATCCCCCAGCCTACCCCTTCCCCACTGCGAGCCTGGGCCCATGTCAGGACTTGTTGAGGCCCCACCTCCCTCACGGCCACAGCGGCATCCCAGAGCCCAACAGAGCATGCAACCGGAGCCTGCAATCTGCCCAGAGGCAAAGTGCCCGGAGCATTTGCTGCAATCTGCTCAGGGATGCAGGAATGAGTGACCTGAGCATTTGGGAAGGAACAGAAAGGGAGGGGGGGGGAGGAGGAAGGAGTGGGAAGGGAGAGGGAAGAGGAAAAGATGGAGAGGGGGAGAAGCGGGAAGGGAGGGAGGATGGAGAGATGGAGAAAAGAAGGAGGGAGAGAAGGAGGAGGGAAAGAAGAGGTAGGAGGGAGCAGGGAGAGAAGAGGGAGGAGGGAGAGAGGGAGGAGAAGGAAAGGAAGAAGGAGGGAGGAGGGAGTGGGGAGGTAGAGGAATGAGGAGGATGGAGAGGGAGGAGGGAGAGGGAGGGGGAGGAGGGAGAAATGGAGGGAGGGAGGACTACGTCAATAGAGCGGATCCTCTTGTCCCAGGGGAGTGAAGGGACACCCTGGCCAGGGGAACCGGAGTGGTTGGATTCCACAGGCAGAGAAGGAGGCCCCAGGATGACAAGAATGGCCCTAGCACAGGAGCAGAGCAGGGGCCCTGCAGGATGTGCCCAAGATGCCCGGCCTCCCATGTCCCTGCTTCGTGGGCCTGGATGTGCAGGGAGGTAAGTTAGAGCCTGGCTCAGCCCCAGCTGCAGAAGCTTCGTAAGAAAAATAAACCCCACGTTCCGGGGTTTCCCTGACCTCCCGGTCAACAGTGCCCTCCGATGTGAGCCCTGAGGGGGGCTCAGGGTAAGCCTCCACCTGCCTCTCCCCCTCCCAGGACCCTGCATGGCTCCCTGTGGCCCTTGGTGAGGCAGGGAGGGCTCCACGTGCAGCCCTGGGCCGTGCCAACTCTCTTGTCCTCCGCCCCTGGTGCCCTGGGCTCAGACGCCCTCTGTCTGGAGCACCCAGCCCGATTGTTCCGTTGGGCAGTTTCAGGTGGATCACGCCTTCCTCAAGACCTCCCAGTCCTACCCACCCCCAACCCTGCACCAGCCAAGGGCCCAGACTGCACTGGTCCAGCAGCGACAAATGCCTCACCTGGCGCCAACAGTGTGTGTGCCCGCGTGGCCGGCATGGTTCCCTGGATGTCAGCAAGGGCCCCACATCACCCAGCGCAGGGCTGGGCACCGAGGAGCTGCCTCCCGAGGACTGGGTGCTGCCGCTGGGGAGCCCAGGCCCAGGTTCCTTCCCTGACCCTGGCGCCCCAGCCCATATGACCTGCTGGGCTTGTTTTTGTTGCTATTGTGTTTGTTGCCCTTTTGGGGGTTTTTTTGAGATAGGGCCTTGCTCAGTCACCCAAGCTGAAATGCAGTGGCAAGATCACGGCTCACTGCAGCCTTGACCTCCTGGGCCCCAGGGATTCTCCCACCTCAGCCTCCCAAGTAGCTGACACCCATAGTCCATGCCACCACAGCCAGCTGATTTTTTAACTTTTTTATTTTTTGTAGAGATGGGGAGTCTCACTATGTTGCTTGTCTCAAACTCCTGGTCCCATGTGATCCTCCTGCCTCAGCCTCCCAAAGCACTGGGATGACAGGCGTGAGCCGCTGCACCTTGCCTGACCTTGATTTCAGTGATGGTTTCACAGTGTACACTTAGGTCAAAATATATCAAATTATATTCTTTAAGTATGTGCAGCTTGTTGTTTGACAATTTCAACTCAATAAAGCTGTTTTTCAAAAAAAAAAAGTTAAAAAGAAGAAAGACATGTGATATTGAAATGAGACGGTAGTCATAGCAAAAAAAGGTTACCGTGGATTAATTTCCTACACCTTACACCAGAAATATATGTGAATTATCAGAGATCTAATGTGAATGGATCAGACATAGAAACATAAAATGACATGAAACCACAACGAGGGGTCCTCTGTGCTAGGGGACAGCTCCGTGTCTGGATTTCGTGGTGAAAAACGGCGCAGAACTGCACAGTCATCCCAGTGATGATTTCCCAGCTGTGACTCAGCCTCTAGTTCCCAAGACGCCACCACTGGGGGAGGAGGGACCTCCTGTGCCATTTTCACAACTTCCTGGGAATCTCTAACCATTTCCAAATAAAAAGCGTTTGAAATGGATGAGCAAAGCATGAAGGCCTAGAAGGAAACAAGAATGGACTTTGCTATATTCTCTATATTTAAAAAACACCTTTTGCTGGGCTCGATGGCTCATGCTGGTAATCCCAGCACTTTGGGAGGTCGAGGCGGATGGATCACTTGAGGTCAGGAGTTTGAGGCCAGCCTGGCCAGCATAGAGAAACCCCGTCTCTACTAAAATTACAAAAATTAGCTGGGCGTGGTGGCGGGTGCCGGTAATCCCAGCTACTCAGGAGGCTAAGGCACGAGAATCGCTTGAACCCAGGAGGCAGAGGTTGCAGTGAGCCGAGATTGTGCCATTGCACTCCAGCCTGGGCGACAGAGTGAAGCTCCGTCTCAAAATTAAGTAATTAATTAAATAAAATTTAAAACAACTTTTGCTTTTACAAAAAAGATAAGAAATTAAACAGATGAATGACAAAATGGGAAAACATTTTCAAGTCGTATCATGGCCAAACTTGGGTTTGGATTAATAGCTCTGATGTATTAGTAGTTTCTACAAATAAAGAAAAAGGCAAACATTATTTTTTTAAATGGCCCAAAGAAATGAATAACAGAAAAGGAAAATTCCAGTGTCCTTTAATTATATGAAAACATGCTCAAAAAAAATAGCAAGTAGAAGAATTTTAAACTGAAGCAATTTTATCCATGGAAGTGTGAATATTCATTTTTTATGTTAGTATTTTAATCAATTAGTAAATGTTTTGAGTATAGTTCAGACAACCCAGCTAAGTGATCCTCTTTTCAACTATAAGTTTTATGAAATCTTAATGTAGGTAGAGTATTTCCGATGAGAATGTCGTGTACAAATTCAGATGTTCTGTAAGTGTGAAATACACACCAAATTTTGAAAACTTTATGTTAAAAAAGAATGACAGTATCTCATTACCAAATTTTTTATTGATTACATGTTGAAATGATACCATTTTGGCTATATTGGGTTTGGTAAATACATTACTAAAACTGATTTCACCTGTTTTTTTTTAACTTTTATTGTGGCTACTAGAAAATGTAAAATTATGTCTGTGACTCGGATTTTATTTCCATCAGACAGCACCAACCTGGACTTCCTCATTTTTCAGATGAGAAAACTATGGAAGGGGCTGAGCACGATGGCTCACACCTACAATCCCAGCACTTTGGGAGGCTGAGGCAGGCAGATCACTTGAGGTCAAGAGTTCAAGACCAGCCTGTCCAACATGGTGAAACCCCATCTCTACTAAAAATACAAAATTATCTGGGCATAGTGGTGCGGGCCTGTCATCCCAGCTACTTGGGAGGCTGAGGAAGGAGAATCGTTTGAACCCAGAAGGCAGAGGTTGTGTTGAGCTGAGATTGCACCACTGCACTCCAGCCTGGGTGACAGAGTGAGAAAGGAAAGGAGAGGAGAGGAGAGGAGAGGGGAGGGGAGGGGAGGGGAGGGGAGGGGAGGGGAGGGGAGGGGAGGGGAGGGAGAAAGGAAGAAAGGAAGAAAGGAGGAAGGAAGGAAGAAAGAAAGAAGGAAAGAAAGAAGGAAAGAAGGAAAGGAAGGAAGGAAGGAAGGAAGAAAGAAGGAAAGAAGGAAGGAAGGAAGGAAGAAAGGAGGAAGGAAGGAAGGAAAGAAAGGAAGAAGGAAGGAAAGGAAGGAAAGAAGGAAGGAAGGAAGGAAGGAAGAAAGGAGGAAGGAAGGAAAGAAAGGAAGAAAGGAAGAAGGAAGGAAAGGAAGGAGGGAAGGAAGGAAGGGAGGGAGGGAGGAAGGAAGGAAGGAAGGAAGGAAAGCAAGGGAAGGAAGGAAGGGAGGGAGGGAGGGAGGGAGGGAAGGAGGAAGGAAGGAAGGGAGGAAAGAAGGAAGGAAGGAAGGAAGGGAGGGAGGGAGGGAGGGAGGGAGGGAGGGAGGAAGGAAGGAAGGAAGGAAGGAAGGAAGGAAGGAAGGAAGGAAGGAAGGAAGGAAGGAAGGAAGGAAGGAGAACTACAGAAGGGAGAAAGCACAGCCCTCTCTCCCAGCCTGGCTGGAAGCTTTCTGTCACCCTCCCATTGTCTGTGTCCCCCAAACTGGCACACGGGGGACCAAGCAGCTGCTTCTGCACCTGCAGGCATCCACCCTTCTGAGAAGGAGCGTTCTCTGGCCACTCACTCACTCCCAGGTGCCCATAGGCCTCCTGTGCACTCCCCGGGGTCCCCCCCTTCTACTGTGAATTCCCGGTATCCCCCCTCCTACTGTGAACTCCCTGGGGTCCCCCCTCCTACTGTGAACTCCCGGTGTCCCCCTCCTACTGTGAACTCCCCGGGGTCCCCCTCCTACTGTGAACTCCCGGTGTCCCCCTCCTACTGTGAACTCCCCGGGGTCCCCCCTACTGTGAATTCCCGGGGTCCCCCTCCTACTGTGAACTCCCCGGGGTCCCCCCTCCTACTGTGAACTCCCCGGGGTCCCCCCTCCTACTGTGAACTCCCTGGGGTCCCCCCTCCTACTGTGAACTCCCGGTGTCCCCCTCCTACTGTGAACTCCCGGGGTCCCCCTCCTACTGTGAACTCCCCGGGGTCCCCCTCCTACTGTGAACTTCCCGGTGTCCCCCTCCTACTGTGAACTCGCTGGGGTCCCCCCTCCTACTGTGAACTCCCCGGGGTCCCCCTCCTACTGTGAACTCCCCGGGGTCCCCCCTCCTACTGTGAACTCCCCAGGGTCCCCCCTCCTACTGTGAACTCCCCGGGGTCCCCCCTCCTACTGTGAACTCCCCGGGGTCCCCCCTCCTACTGTGAACTCCCCGGGGTCTCCCCCCTACTGTGAACTCCCCGGGGTCCCCCCTCCTACTGTGAACTCCCCGGGGTCCCCCCTCCTACTGTGAACTTCCGGGGTCCCCCTCCTACTGTGAACTTCTGGGGTCCCCCTCCTACTGTGAACTCCCCGGGGTCCCCCCTCCTACTGTGAACTCCCGGGGTCCCCCTCCTACTGTGAACTTCCGGGGTCCCCCTCCTACTGTGCACTCCCCGGGGTCCCCCTCCTACTGTGTACTCCCCGGGGTCCCCCCTCCTACTGTGAACTCCCCGGGGTACCCCTCCTACTGTGAACTCCCCGGGGTCCCCCCTCCTACTGTGAACTCCCCGGGGTCCCCCCTCCTACTGTGAACTTCCGGGGTCCCCCTCCTACTGTGTGCTCCCCGGGGTCCCCCTCCTACTGTGAGCTCCCCGGGGTCCCCCCTCCTACTGTGAACTCCCCGGGGTCCCCCCTCCTACTGTGAACTCCCCGGGGACCCCCCTCCTACTGTGAACTCCCCGGGGTCCCCCTCCTACTGTGAACTCCCCGGGGTCCCCCCTCCTACTGTGAATTCCCGGGTCCCCCTCCTACTGTGAATTCCCGGGTCCCCTCCTACTGTGAATTCCCCCCTCCTACTGTGAACTCTCAGGGTCCCCCCTCCTACTGTGAACTCCCAGGGTCTCCCCTCCTACTGTGCGCTCCCCGGGGTCCCAGCCCTCTCACATTCTCCTTCCTTACTTAACGAAGTTCTTTACTTTGTGTCCGATGAGCTCGCGTTTCGGTTCCTGACATCAAAGCCTAGTCTCTGCTTTCCCGCGATTCCCAAAACGGGAGACAAACATGTGGGGATTGAGAGATGGTTTTAGGAGATACCAGGACAGTTCGAGAGTGAGGAAGTTCCTATTCACAGAGAACGCAGCTGTTCGGTGCTCACCTGGCCTGTAACACTAGGAGCTGAGGGCCTTGCCTCCGGGAGCAGCAGCCGGAAGCTGGTACCAGCGCTTCATTTTGTCCCTGTGTGTTGCTCAAATTAACCTCAATTCATGGCAGGAGATGCTGGGTTTTTTTGTTAGAGATATTGCCTTTCTCTTTAATTATTTAAGTTTTTTTAAGTGACCTAATTTTATATGGGAGGGAGAATGCAATTTTTAAAAAAAGGAGGAAAAAGTGAGTTAATTATTTTAAACACACGGAGTGAATAGCAAACAGCATCGTGGCAGGTCAGGCAGTGAAAGTCAGAAGGGCTCCGGGCAGTGGCCGAAATTTAGGAACCCGAATCAGGCCACACCCTCACACCACGGTGGGATAAACAGGCTCAGTCGGACACCGTGGCTCACGCCTGTAATCTCAGCCACTCGGGAAGCTGAGGCAGGAGGATCGCTTGAGCCCAGGAGCGATCGAGGCTGCAATGAGCTGTGATCACACCACCGTACTTCAGCCTGGATGACAGAATGAGACGCTGTCTATAAAGAAATGTTAAAATTAGCTGGATGTGGTGGCGAGGACCTGTAGTCCCAGCTCTTCTGGAGGCTGAGGCAGGAGGATGGCTTGAGCCCAGGAGGTTGAGGCTGCAGTCAGGCTGCACTCCAGCCCGTTTGATAGAGTGAGAGGAGAGGAGATTTAAAATTTAAAAGAAAATTAAAAAGCAAATAAAATATAAAAGATAAAACAAAACCGAAGCCCCCCTCCCTTCCTTCTGAACCCTTGTTCTCCCTAAAGCAGCTCTGCCCGGGCTCTGTGGCCAGACTCTAGAACCCTCACGTAGTCCCTCCCTGGTCCCTGGCACCCTCCTGCTCTGAGACCCTGCTCTGCCCGCCCCCGTACCTGCGTGGAGCCCACAGGGTGGCCGCCCCCAGGCCCTCCCGCAGGGCCCAGCTGGGGAGCGGAGCCCACACAGCATGGCTGTGCCATCGGCCAACAAGCTTTCCTCCCCCCACGCCCCCATCCACCTGCATGCAGGGGCCTGGCGAGGGCAGCTTCCCGCTGGACCAGCCACCCGCAGCCACAGCCGAGCTGATGGTGACAGGAGCTTCTGCACCTCGGCCCCACCGCATGGAGCAGGATCCACAGCCCAGGGGAGGCCCAGCGTGGGTGCCCAGGGGTGTTTGTTGAATGAATGAGTGAGCACAGTGAGCCTCCCCTCAAGCCTGGAAGTCGGCTTTAGTCCCCTTCCTGCCTCCACTAAGTCCGGATGGCCTCCCATTGCTGCAGGACACGCCCCCCCCCACCAACACTTCATGACCAGGAGGGCCCTGAGGCCACAGAGCCCTGGTTCCCACCTGCCACTGCCTCAGAGGGGCCTCTGCTCCCCCCCATGCTCCTGCCCTCCTGCCCCTCTCAAGCCCTCTCCATCTTTCACTTCCCCTCCCTCTGTCTCTCCCCCTCCCTCCATCTCTCCCCCTCCCCCTGTCTCTCCCTCTCTCCGTCTCTCCCTCTCTCCGTCTCTCCCTCTCTCTCTCTCCCCTCTCTCCGTCTCTCCCCTCTCTCCGTCTCTCCCCCTCCCTCCATCTCTCCCCCCTCCGTCTCTCCGTCCCTCTCCCCTCCCCTCCCTCCGTCTCTCCCCCTCCCTCCGTCTCTCCCCCCCTCCGTCCGTCTCCCCCCTCCCTCCGTCTCTCCCCCTCCCTCTGTCCCCCTCCCTCTCCCCTCTCCCGTCTCTCCCCCTCCCTCCGTCTCTCCCCCTCCCTCTCTCCCCCCTCCCTCTGTCTCTCCCCCTCCCTCCGTCTCTCCCCCCCCTCCGTCTCCCCTCTCTCCCCTCTCCCCCTCCCTCCGTCTCCGTCTCTCCCTCCTCTCTCGTCCCTCTCCCCTCCTCTGTCTCTCCCCCTCTCCCTCTCCCCCTCTCTCTGTCTCTCCCCCCCTCTCGTCTCTCCCCCTCCCTCCGTCTCTCCCCCTCCCCCTCCGTCTCTCCCCCTCCCTCCGTCTCTCCCCCTCCCTCTGTCTCTCCCTCTCTCCATCTCCCCCTCCCTCCGTCTCTCCCCCTCCCTCCGTCTCTCCCCCTCCCTCTGTCTCTCCCCCTCCCTCTGTCTCTCCCCCTCCCTCCGTCTCTCCCCTCTCTCTCCGTCTCTCCCCCTCCCCCTCTGTCTCTCCGTCTCTCCCGTCTCTCTCCCCCCCCCTCCGTCTCTCCCCCTCCCTCTGTCTCTCACCCTCCCTCTGTCTCTCCCCCTCCCTCCGTCTCTCCCCTCTCTCCGTCTCTCCCCCTCCCTCCCCCCCTCCTCCGTCTCTCCCCCTCCCTCCGTCTCTCCCCCTCCCTCCCTCTGTCTCTCCCCCTCCCTCCGTCTCTCCCCCTCCCTCCGTCTCTCCCCCTCCCTCTGTCTCTCCCCCTCCCTCCGTCTCTCCCCCTCCCTCCGTCTCTCCCCCTCCCTCTGTCTCTCCCCTCTATTCCTCTGTCTCTCTCTTATGCTCTCTCTTCTCTCTGTGTATCTCTCCCCTCCCTCTCTCTCTGTTTATCTCTCTTCTGTCTCTCTCTCCTCTCTCTCTGCTCTGTCTCTGTCTCTCTCTTACCTTCTCTCCCCTCTCTCCGTCTCTGTCCCCTCCCTCTCTCTCTTTCTCTCTGTCTCTCTCCCTTTCTCTCCCCCTCCCTCTATCTCTCTGTCTCCCTCTGTCTCTCTCTCTCTCTGTCTCTCTCCTGTCTCTCTCCCTCTCTCTCCTCCTCCCTCTGTCTCCATCTCTTTCCCTCTCTCTCTTCTCCTCTCTGTTCCCAGCGGGGCGTGGCTGCCCCAGGAGAGCTGAATGAGGTCTCTGAGCGCTTTGTTGGGCCCTGGAGGAGGGTCAGTCGGGCCAGAGGTGCCTTCATAGCGTCACTCTGCAGCCAGGGGACTAATTAAGAGCTTGAGTTACCCTAGCAGGGCTGGAAATGGGACCTGCCCCTGCCCCTCCGCCCTCCCCTGAGGGGCCGCTGAACCCCCTCCGCGCTGGGCTGCTGGGTGAGGGTGGCTGGGGCCTCCCCGGAAGTGACCAGGGCAGGTTCGGTCATTTCTCTGGAATCAGAGCTGCATCCAGCTGCCCACCCCCCGCCCCTGCCACAAAGAAACAAACAAACATTCCGCCCAGTTTCTGATTTTCCCAGACGCGCACTGAAGCCTGAGCGGCCTCGAGGTCTCTGGGGCCAGCGTCCTGCGCAGAGCCCAGCACAGGTGACCGCCCCGAGGCCTCCGGCCCGAAGAGCAGAGCCCAGCACAGGTGACCGCCCCGAGGCCTCCGGCGCAAAGAGCAGAGGGTGGGGTCACACCCTTCCCCACCGGGCCCCACTCCCTTCTAATTTGGGAGTGACGTCACCCCCGCCTCAGCCACGTTGGAGGAAAAGTTCCCCATTCACAGGAAGGCGAGATTTGCGGTGATCCCGAAATAGCCCCAAAGGGCCGCCTGCCACCCCTGTCATGCCCAGAAACCACGCCAGGGAAGGACAGAGGGCAACGGCTCCCGGGCCTTTGAAGCCCACGGGAGACTTGAAGAACGTCCGGAAGACCAGGCTCTGCTGGGGGCCAGCCCAGCCCCCGGAGCCTGTGAGAATGGCTCAGGGAAGGAGCCTGTGAAGCAGCGGGGAGGCGGGGGAGGGACAGGCCCTGCCCGGGCCCCGAGGGACACAGCCCTGTGCACTCTGAAACCGGACTTCTGGCCTCCGACGGGGGAGAGTGCATTCCTGTGGCTCCCGGCCCCACGCCCCAGCGAGGGAGGGACCATCCTCACTCTTGGCAGCCAGGATCCCGAGTGCAGAGCTTCCGGGACTTTCCCAGGCCACACAGCCACCCCGAGGCAGACGGGACGCAGAGCCTTGCCCCAGCTCCGCTGTGCACAGTGTGGCCTCAGACAGCCCCCTCACGCCTCTGCACCTCAGTGTTTGCATCTGTAGAACGGGACTGGTCCTCAGCCTCCACCTCGAAGGGTTGGGTGGGGTTGCATGGAATTTGCCAAGGAAGCAAAGAGTCTGCGGAGATCACTGCTAATATCACCAGGGCCTGAGCCAGCAGGGCCCACCCTCTGAGGCCATTCAGGCCCCGTCAAGGGTCAGCAAGAGGGAGGAGGCCTGGCAGCTCCGTCCGCCCCCTCGGTCCTTCCTTGCTGAGCTGGCCCTCCCTGGGCCCCAGAAAGACAACGGGGGTGTCAGAGGTTCCTCCTGCAGGACGGCCCAGGGCCCCAGCGAGCCTGGGGTTGGAGGGGCAATTCCCACCCACAGGGAGGCACTGGGGCTTCAGGAAATGCCTGGGCAGAGGGAAGAGGGCAGGCCAGGAGGGGGTCCGTGCTCTCAACCCTTTGCAGGTGGGCTTCTGGCTGTGGCTTGGAAACATGAGGTCCTGAGTTGGGGCTGGGGCCCAGGTGGACACCATTCTGTAGAGAAGCTGCGTTTGCACCGGCCATGCTTTCCCGGCAGGATGGCGTGGCTCAGGCGTCCCCATCCTCTGGGTAGAAGGTCTTCCTGCCGCACTGAGGCCAGCCAACACCCTCTGCCCCTGTGCAATGTCCAACATCGTCCGGCTGGAGCCCTGGGGAAAGGCCCCAGAGGCCTGGACTGTCCAGATCCACAGGCACAAAGCAAACTCACGAGCAGCCTGAACCCAGAACGAACCTGCTTTCATTCCAGCAGACACGCACTCCGTGCCTCACCTTCAATGATAATACCTGAGTATTGATCACTTTCTCTAATGCCAGATGTCGTTCTAAGGGTTTGTATCTATGAACACACTCGCAGGGACCTTGACAGAGGTTCTGTGATCTCCCCATTTCACCGACAGAGAAATTGAGGACAGGGAGATGGACGCAGCATCCCCAAGGTCGTGTGGTTAGTAAGGAAAGGCCCGGAATCTGACCCCAGGCAGCCCGTCCCTTCAGTCCATGTTAAGCTCCCCCGCTGTTAAAATGGCATGTTTTTATTGTATGGTTTGGTCCTGTTTTCATTTTCAGTTTGTTATGGAAGGCGAGGGCCTGGGGTCAGATGGGCTAGGCACATACTCCAGGGGCCTCTGAGGTCCTGACGGGGCAGGAGGACCGGGAATCACGTTGAGTCTCCAGCATCTTCCCATGGACGGGTGCTCCCGGCCGGCATTGCTGATTCCTGAGTCAAACGATGCTTGTCCTGCCATGGACGGGCACTCCCGGCCAGCACTGCTGTTCCCTGGAGTAAAATGATGCTTGTCCCGCCGTGGACAGGCGCTCCTGGTCAGCACTGCTGTTCCCTGAGTCAAACGATGCTTGTCTTGCATCTCCAGGCCCCACAGGCAAGTGCTCCTCAGGCTCTTGTGGGGAGGAAGAGAGGAGAACGCCATCCCCTCAGCACCATCCCCAGCACAGGAGTGTCCACCACCCTCGTGGTCCTGATGCCACTGTCCTGAGCTGCTGTGACAGGTCTGGGAGACTCCTGGATCCTCCAGCCTTCCCACGCCGGGGAGACAAGGGGTCTCTTGCCCCCAACAGCTGAGCAAACAAGCCCAGGTCGGGGAAGAGGCTCCCCAAGTTGGTGGCAGATCCTGGTTCTGACTCTATGCAGACTCCAAGTCAGAATTCTCCCCATGTGTCCACACGGCCAGCTGAGGACGAGGTAAGTATTCCTGCACCTGGTTGGGCCTTGGGCCTGCGGAGCCGATGAAGTGGGAGCTCAACTAGCTGGGGTGGCCAGACCCCCACCTTCATGCATGGGTCCTTCTAGAGCCCTTCTTGTCACAGCTGCAGGCAGGCCTCAGTTTCCCTGTCTGTAAGAGGGACTGTCTAAGAGGGACTGTAAGTTTCCCTGTCTGCAGTGTTTCCATTCCCAGGAGCTGCCCCAAGTCACAGCAGCACCAGGCATCTCCCCCCAGATGGCACCGACAGCACCCACAAAAATTTAACGGGGGCTGCTGAGCCCGGGCCACACAGCCAGAGCAGGGAGGCCTTCCTGGTGGAGGGGCCTCGTCACCCAGCCCTCAGTGAGGTGGGTCTGCCGGCGTCTATCCTGAGTCCGTCCGAGCACCAAGGTTACAGCCCCTGTGCTGGGGCAGAACTGCATGTCCGTTGGGCTGCAGATGGGGAGGTGCCCTGGGGACCCAGGAGGGGTGGACGCCTCCACCAGGGCCTTCTCCACTAGCCCAGCCTGGGCAAGATGCGGGCCCCAGGTCAGCATCCACCCTGTCCCCCGTGGCATCTCGGGGGCCCGGCCAGCCCAGCTGTGCCTGTCCTGACCTCCACCAGCCCACACAGGCCCTGCCCGGACAGGTGGGAAGCTCAGAAGTCAGGAGCTGAGCCCAGAGCCAGGTTCCCGCCCTGGAGCATCACTGGGGCCTGTCTCCACGTGGGCACGATGGGCAGCCTCCACCTGAACCTGAGGCCATGGACAGCTTCACCACACGGGGTTCTCACAGCACCTGGCCCTTCCCTCCTCCCTGTGCCAGGCCTGGGCTGGACTCAGGACTTGGGGACAGCTGTGACCCTGTCCCCGGGAGCACAGGGGCCATTGTGAGTATCCCAGGCAGTCGCTGCTCCCCGCTGAGCCTCAGCTTCCCCACCGCTGAGTGGGGCTCCCTCTGCCCCCCACCCCTACGCCCACAGGTGCACGGCTGGGCTGGGGTCTGAGGGTGACCTTGCTTCCCGGTGGGCTCCCCCAGAAGGAGCCTGTTCCCTGGGCTGCCCGCCCGCCCGGCCGCCCACACGCCCACCAGGCAGCCGTAGGGACACTTCCTGGCCGCCCGCCAGCTCCCCGACTTGCCTGCGGTGATTCCTGGCACCCGGCCAGCCGCTGTCACTGGCCCCGGGGGGGCCCTCAACATTCTTGGCTTTTGTTTCTGATGACGCTGGGTCCACTGGGAAGGGAGAGACCAGAGCAGGAGGGGGTCAGGGAGAGTCAGCGATGCAATGGCAGGACCCCCAGGCCCCCCACCACAACGCTGGGCCCCCCACGCCTCCGGGGTCCACGGAGGAAAGGTGGCAGTGGGGGCACTGTGTTGACGTTGGACTCCCAGTGTAGGGTGGGAGTCGTCTCCTCAAAGAGGCAGAGGGAGCACAAGGGGCCTTGGGTGCTGCTGGGCACTCCCGAACTGAAGGCGGGCAGAATGGACTCAGCACCAGCCCTCGGATGAGGGGCTGGGGACAGCAGTGGGGCCTCGTCCTGCCCTGCGGGGACATCGCTGCCTGTACAGCCCTCCCCTAGGCCCCACCGTCCACGGGGGCCCCTCTGGATTAAGAGCAGCGACAACTGTTCCTATTTATACCGCCTGGCTTCAGGTCCACAGGCTGCAGCCACAGAGCCCATCCAGGAATTCTGCTGCTCTCAGTTTACATTTAAAATAAATGTTTCCTTAACTCGCATCTCATGGCCGGCGGTGAACGTCAGGAATTGTGAGCGCACATCCCACCCTCTCTGCTGGACGCTAAGGATGGGGGTCCCCTGGGCAGTAGGGATGGGGGTCCCTGGGCTGAGCCTGGAGAGTGGGGACGGGGGTCCCCTGTGCCGAGCCCAGAGTGGGGACAGGGGTCCCCTGGGCCGAGCCCAAAGAGTGGGGACGGGGGGTCCCTGGACCGAGCCCAGACAGTGGGGACGGGGGTCCCCTGGGCCGAGCCCAGAGAGTGGGGACGGGGGGGTCCCTGGACCGAGCCCAGACAGTGGGGACAGGGTTCCCCTGGGCCAAGCCTGGATGGTAGGGATGGGGATCCCATGTGCTGAGCCCAGAGAGTGGGGGTGGGGGTCCCCGGGCCAAGCCTGGACAGTAGGGATGGGGATCCCGTGGGCTGAGCCTGGACAGTAGGGACGGGGCTCCCATGGGCTGAGCCTGGACAGTAGGGACGGGGATCCCGTGGGCTGGGCCTGGACAGCAGGGACGGGGCTCCCGTGGGCTGAGCCTGGACAGCAGGGACGGGGATCCCGTGGGCTGAGCCTGGACAGCAGGGACGGGGATCCCGTGGGCTGAGCCTGGACAGCAGGGACGGGGATCCCGTGGGCTGAGCCTGGACAGTAGGGACGGGGATCCCGTGGGCTGAGCCTGGACAGTTGGGATGGGGATCCCGTGGGCTGAGCCTAGACAGTAGGGATGGGGCTTCCTGGGTTAAGCCTTGACAGTAGGGACGGGGCTCCCATGGGCTGAGCCTGGACGGTAGGGACGGGGATCCCGTGGGCCGAGCCTGGACAGTAGGGATGGGGCTTCCTGGGTTGAGCCTGGACAGTAGGGACGGGGCTCCCATGGTCCGAACCTGGACAGTAGGGACGGGGCTCCTGTGGGCTGAGCCTGGACAGTAGGGATGGGGCTCCCGTGGGCCTAGCTGTCCCCAGACACTGGAGACCTGGCCATCAGGAGCAGAGCCTGTGTGTGTGAGTGGCCGCCCCCGCCTCCCACGATCCAGAGGCTTCCTGTGGGCTTGCTGTGCTGTGCCTTAGTTTCTCAACTGGCCAGGCACCCCTGTCCCCAGACGCTGCACCCAGGGCTCCAACCAGGGCATCAGCTGGTGTGACCCAGGCCCAGCAGGGAGCAGAGGCTGGCTCAGCTGGGGTGGGGGAGTTTACAGAAGAGACTCCATGCTGCCTGGGCAGCTCAGGGAGCACCCAGGAGTGACAAGCCCAGGGCCTGCAGCAGCAGGAAGCCATTACCTTAGTAAGAGCATCAGTCAGCAGGAGATGCATCCTAGAGACACAGGGCTACTGTGGGAAACCAAGATGCAGAGAGAGCAGAGGAAGAAATACCCTCACCTCTCTTCCTCCTGCCTTCCAGTCTCTGACTCAGTGCTACCATTGGCTAGTCTCAACAGGATCAGTGCTTCCCATTGGCCAGCCTCAACAGGAGCAGTGCTTCCCATTGGCCAGTCTCAACAGAATCAGTGATTCCCATTGGCCAGTCTCAACAGGATCAGTGCTTCCCATTGGCCAGTCTCAGTAGGATCAGTGATTCCCATTGGCCAGTCTCAACAGGATCAGTGTTTCCCATTGGCCAGTCTCAACAGGATCAGTGATTCCCATTGGCCAGCCTCAACAGGATCAGTGCTTCCCATTGGCTAGTCTCAACAGGATCAGTGATTTCCATTGGCCAGCCTCAACAGGATCAGTGATTCCCATTGGGGCTAGCCTCAACAAGATCAGTGCTTCCCATTGGCCAGTCTCAATAGGATCAGTGATTCCCATTGGCCAGTCTCAACAGGATCAGTGATTCCCATTGGCTAGTCTCAACAGGATCAGTGCTTCCCATTGGCCAGTCTCAATAGGATCAGTGATTCCCATTGGCCAGTCTCAACAGGATCAATGATTCCCATTGGGGCCAGCCTCAACAGGATCAGTGCTTCCCATTGGCTAGTCTCAACAGAATCAGTGATTCCCATTGGCCAGTCTCAACAGGATCAGTGCTTCCCATTGGCCAGTCTCAACAGGATCAGTGATTCCCATTGGGGCCAGTCTCAACAGGATCAGTGATTCCCATTGGCCAGTCTCAACAGGATCAGTGCTTCCCATTGGCCAGTCTCAACAGGATCAGTGATTCCCATTGGGGCCAGTCTCAACAGGATCAGTGATTCCCATTGGCCAGTCTCAACAGGAACAGTGCTTCCCATTGGCTAGTCTCAACAGGATCAGTGATCCACATTGGCCAGCCTCTACAGGATTAGTACATCCCACTAGCCAGCCTCTACGGGATCAGTGCATCCCATTGGCCATCCTCAACAGGATTGGTGCCTCTCATTGGATTGAACAGGACTGGTGCCTCTCACTGGCCTCAACAGGATCAGTGCCTCCCCTTTGCCAGCCTCAACAGGAACCCAGCCCCTGTGCACACCAGCACAGGATAATGGGTCCAGGATGGCCTAAGGAGAGAAGCTGGCTCACATGCTGTCTGATAGGTGACCCCAGACCACACTGAGCCTGCCTGTCTGCACCACAATATTCAACAGAGAGGCTGTGACTGTGCACCTGCCCAGACCCCACTGGACCCCTGGGTCCCACCAGCTGCCCCCCGCACTCATGCCCCAGGTGATTGGAGCTGCTTCCAGGGCTGAATTATTCCCAGCTGGGCTCTCCGGCTCTGAGGGTGAACCTGACTCCTCACCATCCCGAGGGAAGCCCTTCTCCCACAGCTTCCAGGACCAGCAGCTCCCCAGAAGGCATCGTCTCCTCTGGCCGTGGGCTCAGCCATGGTGGGGCAGGCAGGAGGAGGCGGGAGGAGTTGGCCTGAGGAAACCGCTGGGCACACTTTCATGTATGGGCCACTCCAAGGAGCTCACTGTCCTTCCAGGGCTGGAATGCTAATTACCTCCCCCGCGGGGACAGAGGAATCCTGTGAGGGGGGGCCACTCCAGCCTGGAGATCCGCAGCCACTGGGGCCCTCCCTTCTCCAGGGCCGAGAGAGCCTGTGAGGGATGGATGGTAACAGCTCACATAGCTGGGTGCCTGCAGGGCTGGGCTCTGAACCACCTTCTCCATCTCCAGGTCTCCACATTGCTCTGAGGTTGGCCTGTCAGGCCCATTTACAGAAGGGGAAACCGAGGCTCAGGAGCCAAAATTAAGAGCTCAGGGCGGCAGAACCAAGATTTAAATGCAGGCTTCCTGACTTCTAGGCTGGGGTTTCAAGTACCTACCACTCAAAGGGAGGGTGATGTCAGAAACAGCCACTGTGTACAGTGAAGGCTGAGTCCACACAGATCCCCGGAGGCCGGGAAGTGTGCCCTGACCCCAACAGCCATCTCCCAGGTGGCCAAGGGGAAGTTTGCTGAAATTTCAAGAGCTGCATTTCCAAGCCCAGCAAACACCAGGGGCCAACCGTGTGTCCTACTGGGTGCTGGGGTGTGGGGACACAGGGAGTCAGACAGGTCCTCTGTCCACAGAGACCCCTCAGCCTAGTCGGAAAGATAGAGAGTGGGTGGGTGGTCCCAAGGCATGGATCTGGCCTGTAAAACTGGATGGGTGGGGACAAAGCACCTGTGAGGGTGGGGAGCTTCAGGTACAGCTTGATCAAGGAGCTGCTGCCAGAGCTGGGTTTTGAAGACTGAATAGGAGTTTTCTACTGGGGAAGAGCATTGCATGTGGAGAAGGCTGTGTGCAAAGTGTGAAAGAGCGTGCAGAATCCCATGCACATCGTGACCCAGTTCTCAAGCTCCTCATTCACTGGCAGGGCAGCCCAGAGGGAGCCCCACGCGGGCAGCAGCAGAGGGAGCACCCCACTGTCCTGGCTCCAGTTCCCAGTTTCTCCTCTGCCCTGCGGCCCCCTGTCTGTTTCCAAACTTCCCCCTCAATGCTGCTAGCTGGGAACCGGAGGTAGCACTGGGCAGGCACCCTCCCAGCGGGGGCACAAGCTCCTCCAGCCAAGACACCAGGCACTTCCTGACTCTGGGCTCGAACGGGGGGCACCGAGGGGGCGGCATTCCAGATGGCATTCCAACTCCTCCTCAACAATCTGTCCATTTCCTGCCTGGCTGCAAATTTCAACATTTCCTCCCCGGGCCACCTCCGGTCTCTGCCCGCCGCCTGCCCTGTGCTGACCGGAGGACAGAGGACGGCCCTTGTCCTGCCAGCTCAGCATGGACCCAGTCCTGCCCTTGCTTGAGCCAAGAGGCCCGAGGGTGAGGAAACGGGGCAGAGCCGGGGTCGGGGGGCACCCGGGGTCCAGCCCCCATGCCGCCACCCCAGCTGTGCGCCTAACCTCAATGGGCACATATGCAGCACTTTCTGTGTGCCAGCCCCTCTCAGACATGAGACACGGCCAGGGGAGGACATGGCACATGGGCTCTCCCTGCAGACACCTGGGGCACAGGCACTCCCTGCAGGGAGCTGGGTCCACACTTGGGAAAGGGATTCTAGGAAGGGGAGCGTGTGAGGTGTGAGCAAAGGCCTGGAGCTGGGACAAGCCCAGACGGGAGGCACTGACCTGTTCCAGGTCCCTGCACTCGGAGGCCGGCTCCCCAGCAGGCCCAGCTCCCCAGAGCTGACCGACCTGAGCAGATCCGGGGACAGGCTGGCAGTGGTCAGAAACCCAGAAGAGGACAAGTTTGTTTCTTTGCAGGACACCCTCCCTAGGCTTGGGGATGTCCTGCCTAATGACCACGGGGGTCCCCAAGATGAAACGAGGGCTTCCCCAGCCTCCTTCACACTAGAGAAGTGGCTCCTTCCAGCTCTTCCAACCAGACAGGCTCTTACGGGGAGGTGGGTGCAGGAACCTGGTTCTGAGGAACGCTGTGGCCCAAGGTCCCCTCCCGAGGTCCACGGGCATGTCCAGGCTGGGCGCTGGCTGTGGGCTGTGGCCCTGTGGCTTAGGGAGCCCCCAGCAGGATATCCAGGGTTTGTTCAAGCCCTATCCAGAGAGTCTAGGGCCCACCCTCCATCTATGGTTTTTTTGCTTCAAGTAGCTGGAGTCTGTTTGCTGCCAGGAGCCGAGAGCCCAGCCCGTGGTGGGAGGGAGCCGGCCCCACAGCTCTGCACACTCGTGACGCCCAGTGGACGGGGTGGCTGTGGGCAGTTCTCACCTGATCCAGGTGCCTTCCTGGCCTGGGCCTGCAGTTGCCAGGAAGGACCCTTCGTGATGTCCGATGAGGCCGACGGTTCTGCCCTGGGGTGCAGGAGACCAGCTGGGCTTCCGGGGATGGGTGAGGGAGCCCCGGCCGCCCACCCCTCCAGGAGCACGCTAAGGCCTGGGGGCTTCCCGGGAGGGTGGGGTGGACCTGGCCCTTGAGAAACGCACCTGATGGCTCTTGCAGCCTGAGACCTGGGCTGGAGCCCCCACCTCCTCGGCGCAGTTCCCAAAGCTGCGTCCCGGTGAGTCCCACAAGCCGGAGGAAAAGCCATCAGGGGAGGCACCCCCTGGCCTGGCCCTGATATAGTGGGGTCCTGCTCTGGCAGAACGGCCCCCAGGCAGCCCTGGGCCAGGCCAGCCCAGAAGGGCCCAGGGAGGCGGCCACGTGGTTGAAGTGGGGGTGCTGTTTTTGTTGCGGGGTGTCTGCAGGTTTGAACCCTGTTGCCCGTGACACCAATGACCTCGTCCCAGCGGGATCATGACGCTGCCTCACACAGCACAAGACTCGCCGGGAAGACGCGGGACCCACGAAAGCCCACAAAGGGGACGGGGTGGCCCAAGGTCACGCCCACGCCAGGCCCAGCACTCTGCTCTTCCTGCTCACCCACTCGGTCGGGCCTGTGCCCTCCCGCCCAGCCAAGTGGGGGCTCCAGGAAGGGCAGCGAATGTCCCGTGACCCCGGCCCCACTGCGGCAGCCGGGAGAACACAGAACGCGGTAAGGAAGGACTGGTTCCCTGCCGGGCGCCCTCCAGTAGGATTCCCGAACCCAGGGGAGTAAGCAGGAGGATTTTCCATGTGAGGCCGGCTTCCGGGCCAGCCAGCCTGGGGCGAGGCCCAGCCGGTGCCAGCGTAGAGAGAGGAGAGGAGCAAAGCGCCCTAACACATTCTCCTACAGTGATTTAATGGCCGGAGCATTTGTGCAATATTTATGCAGTAAATCCTTCCATCGGGTGGTTTCACTGTGTCACAGGAGGCTCCTCCCAGCCCTTCCCCATCCCTTCCCCCCAAAAAAAAGAATCCTGAGAAAATCTCATTTCACAGTTTCCCATCAAGCCAGGTGCACGGCAGCTGTGGTGGGCACGGCGGGGGCGATTCCTGAGGAACACCCTCTGCTGGTGTCCGCAGCCCCGGAGGGAGCGTGAAATGGAGGATTTCGGCAGGCGTGGCTGTGTCCAGGCGGGCAGGTGCTGCCGCGTCCCCGGCTGCTGGGTCTCGGTTCCCCGGAGCCACAAAACTGCAGGGCTTCACAGCTCCCCGGAGCCTGGGTCCCAGCGCTGGGGAAGGACACCGGGCCCTGAGGGCCAACGCCAAACCCAGTGTTCAAATCCAGCTTTCTGAGCAAGGTTCACACCACCAGGAAAGCCGATACACTTTCTAAAATCCACTTCTGAGTTAAATGTTTGAAACAGGCACTTGAAGCAAATGTTGACCCCAACGTCGGAGGAAACCATGTCCATCTGATGCCCTCAGCCCCACCAAACAGTCCACCTTCGCCCCACCCTGCCCTGGAAGGTACACCAAACGGCCCCTGGTATTGTGGGGTTGTGGGGGGCAGGGCGGCACCCACAAGCGTCTTCTTCAAAAACAGCTGCACATCTGAGCTGAAACTGCGCCAGCCACGCTGCTGAGCCGAGCACTAGGAGCTGGGCCTGAAGCCACCAGGAGGGGCTCATCCCCACAACAACAGCCAAGCCCTCGGCAGCACAGAGCCGACGCCTCCGGGGTGGCCCCTCTCCTCTGCGGGCCGCGAGGACCCGCGGCTGGTCTAGCGGCTGCACTCCTACCAGGTGTCAGGCCTGCCACACGTGGGGCTCACCTCACCCTGCACAGTAGGAATGACCCTGTCTTAGGCGGATGCAGGCTTAGAGCCTGGGAAACTGGAATTTGCCCAAGGCCCCCAGCTAGAAACGGAGAGACAGGGGCCCCAACCAAGCCACTCCCTCTGCCCCAGCACTCCTGCCCACCCTGGAGCCTCAGGGCTGCCCTGCCTCCTCTGCGGCTGTCCCTGCAGCGTGGACACAGATCATTGGCCCTGGGGGGGGCTAGAGGGGGCCGAGTTTCCAGCAGATCCATCCTCAGGCTCAGCTGTGTAGAGGAGACTGGCAGATGTGGGCCTGGTTCTCCCAGTGACCAAATGAGGCCCCCACGTGTGTGTCCCCAGGAGACCAGGTGGATTGGCTCTTTGCAGACCCCTGTGTGGCTCAGTGCTGAGCTGGGCTGACCAGCCACCCAGTGCCCAATGCCCCAACCATCCACACGCATAGAAGAAACATGACCGGGGCCTAGGAGGGTTTCCGGGCATCCGCCTCCCCAGGGCTGCCGCAGCTGCCAGTCGGTAGCAAATACAACTCTCCTCTAATAAAACCGATCGTCTGAGGCTGTGGACGCCACAAGAGGAAACAGCTGTGTGCTGCTGGCTGCGAACACGTGTTTCGAGGCCATCTCCCAGCTAGCCTGCTCCTGCTTCTGCGGAATGCTGGAATCCTGGCCGTTTCTGACAATAGAATGCTCCAGGCTATTGAGAGGCGAACCGCAGGGCCGTGGAACATAACATTATCACGCACACACACGGATCGGTTCAGCAGACCACCACGGAGACCCTGCTGCGTGCCAGAGACCCTCACAGGTGCATAAAGGGGTTCCTAGCCCCTCCCACAATCCTGACCGACTGTGGCCTCCACCACCACAGAGACAAAAGATGTCAGAGGTAAAGTGTCCCATGAGCACCAACAGACATGCGAGAGTATCCACATCTGCTGTTTATAAGGGTCCAAAATCCCAACGTCCATCTGGAAGCGCATGGACTTAACTGTCGTACAGCCGGGTGCACGGTGGCTCATGCCTGTAATCCCAGCACTTTGGGAGGCCGAGGCAGGCGGATCACCTGAGGTCAGGAGTTCAAGACCAGCCTGGGCAATGTCCGTCTCTACTAAAAACACAAAAAATTAGCTGGGCATGGTGGCAGGCGCCTGTAATCCCAGGTACCTGGGAGGCTGAGGCAGAAGAATCGTTTGAACCCGGGAGGTTGGAGCTTGCGGTGAGCCGAGATCATGCCACTGCACCCCAGCCTGGGCCACAGAGTGAGACTCCATCTTTAAACAACAACAAGAAAAAACTGGTGTACAGTGGAACAGTACACTAACAGTTTAAAAAAAGACTAACCTATTGATAAATGCAAAATGGATTAACCTCAAAAGGATTATGGCAAGTGAACAAGGCCCAAACCGAAAGCGTGCGCCTGCAGGATTCCTCCACCGTGGTGTTCGGGAGCAGGCCATGCTAACTGGTGCTGACGAAAAGCAGGAGAGCGGCATCCTCCACGTGGGGATTGTTCTAAGGGCAGAGAAAGCTTTCTGGGCCCTAGGAAGACTTTTATTGCCTGATCTGGAAAGGTGGTGTTTACCCGAGGAGGAAGCCCTGCAGCCACACCCGCGGGTTCACAGATTTGACCACGTGGAAATTCTGTCTCAACAGACTACCGGGAAAGCCAGGTAAATGCTTGAGGAATGTTAGCCTCCTGCCTCACCCTCCTCCCTCACCCTCCTCTCTCACCTTCATTCCTCACCCTCATCCTTCACCCTCCTCCCTCAGCCACCTCCCTCACCCTCCTCCCTCACCCTCCTCCCTCACCTTCCTACTTCACCCTCCTACCTCACCCTCCTCCTTCACCCTCATCCCTCACCCTCATCTCTCACCCTCATCCCTCACCCTCCTCCTTCACCCTCCTTCCTCACACTCCTCCCTCACTCTCCTCCTTCACCTTCTTCCCTCACCCTCCTCCATCACTCCTTCACCCTCCTTCCTCACCCTCCTCCATCAGTCCTTCACCATCCTCCATCAGCCTCCTCCCTCACTCTCCTTCACCTTCCTCCCTCACCCTCCACCCTCACCCTCCTCCCTTGACCTCATCCCTCACCCTCCTCCTTCACTCTCCTCCCTCACACTTATCCCTCACCCTCCTTCACTCACCCTCCTCCCTCACCCTCATCCCTTACCCTCATCCTCATCCCCTATCCTCCTCCTTTGCCCTCCTCCCTTACCCTCCTCCCTCACCCTCCTCCCTCACCATCATCCCTCTTTCCATTGAGCCTCAAATCATGAAACAAAGTAGGAGGCAGAGGCCGGCCTTGGGGAGAATGGGCTGACCACTGCTGCCTACACAACAGAGAGGTGAGGCAGGTGTCCCTTCAGGCCAAGCCCAAATGTGAGTCCACCTTGAGCCTCAGGCCAAGGGTGTCACAATGGGTCTTTAAAGGTGTAGACCAAGAGCTGATCCCAGGTCTCCCAGCCATGTGACATTAGGGAAAAACATATCAGGCCCCTCAGACTAGATGGGGGCTCCCTGGCCCTTGCTGACACAGGAAAAATATAGGAAAGTCTAGAGTATTGCAAAGGAGATTATCCTACCTCCTCATGGCCATCACCTCCTCACAGCCATCACTTCTCATGACCATCACCTCCTTCCACAACCATCACCACCTCCCACAACCATCACCTCCTCCCACAACCATCACTTCCCACAATCATCATCTCCTCCCACAAGTATCACCTCCTCATGGCTATCACCTCCTCCCACAAGCATCACCACCTCCCACAACCATCACCTCCATCCACAACCATCACCTCCCATGACCATCACCTCCTCCCACATCCATCACCTCCTCCCACAACCATCACCTCCTCCCACAACCATCACCTCCTCCCACATCCATCACCTCCCACAACCATCACTTCCTCCCACAACCATCACCTTCTCCCACATCCATCACCTCCCACATCCATCACCTCCTCCTACAACCATCACCTCCATCCACATCCATCACCTCCCACATGCATCACCTCTTCCCACAAACATCACCTCCTGTGACCATCACCTCCTCCCATAACCATCACTTCCTCATGGCCATCACCTCCTTCCACAAGCATTACCACCTTCCACAACTATCACCTCCTCCCACAACCACCACCACCTCCCACAAATATCACCTCCCATGACTGCCACCCCCTGTGACTATCACTTCCTCATGACTATCACTTCCTCATGACAATTATTTCCTCATGACCACCACCTCTCATAATCATCACCTCCCATCACTTCCCATGACTATCACTTCCTCATGACCATCACCTCTCATGACCACCACCTCCCATGACCATCACCTCTCATGACTATCACTTCCTCATGACCATCACCTCCCATGGCCATCACCTCCTCACGACCATCACCTCTGTCACCATCACCATCTCTGTCATTCCTGTAACTGTCCTACCACCACTGCCACATCACTGTCATGGCTGTCATCACCCCCCTCATAGCCTATTTCCTTAATTAGTGAGATGTGGGTGAGTGTTCTAGTGTCTGAGGACCAGGCTGGCAGAAGACTCTGACCTCAAGCCCAGGTCTTCAGATGCCAACTGCATGCTCTCTTCCCTCTGTCCCGGGTCCTACAGACCCACCAGGCCCTTGGCCAAAGGCCCTATCCCCAGTTGCTGAGACATGGTCAATGAAAGCCTAGCTAAAAGTCATTTCTGAAATCCTGTTTGCAAACCTCTACATAAGCCACACATATCTGGAACCTCCTCCTTTTTCCTAATGAAGTCAAAGGTGTTAACTTTACAGTGATTGCATGACTGGTACAAAGCACCCTGGCTGCCTGCAGAGCTGACACAGGGCCACTTCCCACTCCCAGAACCCCACACTCACGCTTACGTAACCCTCAGAGGAAGTCTCGCACGATGACCGGCCTGCTGAAGAATGACTACCACCAATAAAACTTTTTATGGGGTTGGTGGTAGAGTCTATATTTAAAACAATTCTGCAAATCCCTGGGAAATGAATGCTCGTTAGGATCTGGGGCAGCCTGCAAAGTAAAGACGGAGGTTTCAGCGAAGCCCTGGGGTATTGTAAACTGTAGAAAGAAAAATTGGATGTCAGGAAAGCCAGATCGCCTCAACAAAGCTCAGCCGAGGACTTCCTTCCTCTGTCTGGGACCCTGCCTGGGCCTGAAGACACCAATACGAGTGGAAAGGCTGGCCTGTGGGGAGTGCCCAGGGTGTCCCAGTGACTGGCACACATAGGCACAAGTGCCATGGAGAATGGGAGGCCCAAGGGCTGAGCTTCCACCCAACAGCCCTCCCCATGTGGGCACCTCTCAAAGTTCTGGGAATTAACTTACCTGCACAACTGTGTCTCACACGGGACTCCAGGGTGGCTTCTCCAATAGGAGAGCCATGAACCCTTGTGTGGGTACTTAGGTTAAAGTTGGATGACATTTTAAACGTTCAGACCCTCAGCTGTACCAGCCACATGTCTGGTGCCCAGTAGACACATGTGGCCAGTGGCTTCCATGTTGGACGGTGCAGATTCAGGGTACATCCTAGAAAGCTCTATCGGCCAGCGCTGGTCCACAGGCTGGGAGCCCTGCGGGACTGTGGTGGGGTCCAGAGCTGAGGGTCCGAACGCTGTCTTAGTTGGCTCTGGCTGCCATGACAAAGCACCACAGACTGGGTGGATTAAACCACAGCAACGGACTCTCAGCCTTCCGGAGCCAGAAGCCTGCAATCAAGGCATCGGCAGGGCTGGTTCCCTCTGGAGGCTCTGAGGAGTCTGACCGGCCTCTCTCCAGCCTCTGGCGGCGGCCGGCCCTCCTTGTGTTCCATGACTTATAGGTGCACCTGCCATCCCACCTCTGTCTTCACCCACCCCTTGTGTGTGTGAGTTTCTTCTGTCTCTCATGAGGACACCAGTCACTGGTTTAGGGTCCACCTTAATCTGTCGTGATCTCATTTAAGACATGCATTTAACTAGTTACAAGCGCACACACTATTTCCAAATAAGGTCACATCACGGGTTCCAGGTGGACATGAATTTGGGGGACAGCTCAACGCAGCACACCCCTCCCCCACCCTATATCTCCCCCTGCCCCCCAGCACATCCCTCCCCCGCCCCGTAGCTCCCCCTGCCCCCCAGCACACCCCTCCCCCACCCCATAGCTCCCCCTGCCCACAGCATACCCCTCCCCCACCCTATATCTCCCCCTGCCCCCGAGCACACCCCTCCTCCACCCCATAGCTCCCCGTGCCCCTTCTCCCCTTTCATGCTGTTGGGGGCGTGTCCATCTGTTGACTGTTTGGCTCCACCTCCAGGACCCCGTGCACCCCTGCACACACCCAGCCTGGGCACACTCGGCGGACAAGCAGACGAGAAAACACAGGGTCTGACTTCCCAAGTCATGGTGTCAGCCTCAAACAGGAGCGTTCTTGGTCCAGGGAGGTGTCATGGCGTGAGCTGGGCCTGGGCTGGAGGCCTGGCTGTGCTGATGGGGCTGAGCCCATTCACCCATCAAGCCCCCATTTCTCATCTGTACTACAGGAGGCTCCCCACACCGCCCTCTCTTCCCCATCACCTTTCCAATTGACCTGGGTGGGGGCCAGATATGACCGTGGCCAGGGTCTATGGGGGATCACTGAGGTCTCCCAGATGGCCCCGGACAAGGGCTGACATCAAAGCAGGGGAGACAGAGGAGCTCCGGCCCCGTCTTGCCCAGCAGCCCACAAGCCATGCAACAGCCAGGGGCGTCCGTGTTGAGCAGTCCTGGGGAACCCGCTGCACTGAGCCGTTTGACCAGAGGGGTGGCCCGGCTGGATCGGCGCAGTGCTGAATTCTGGGGATCCCGTCACTCCTGCCTGTCCCCTAGGGGCCCACAGTGGGGCTGGAACAAGAGGGGGCCTGATGGAGCCTGCAGCCGACTGCCCAGGAAGCTTCCGGAACGCAGCCACGTGGGAGCAGTCGCTGGAACTTCCTCACACTGCCTGTCCAGGCCGGGCCGCATTCCCCCTCCAAGGGAAGGGAGGGCCAGAGCTGGTGCAAAATCTGTCCTGGCAGCTCCCCAGGGACTCCCAGGGCAGGCTCAAGTTTCGAAGGAGCATAAACTATGTCTTACAAATTAAGATAGTGACTCCAGTGACTGAAAACATCAGAAATAGCTCTGCTGAGTCAGTCCCTTCCCAAAGTTCTGTGGGAAAGACTCCGTCGGCCAGAGGGCTGACCCCACAGGCCCCGGCTCACTTGCGGCTCCTGCAGCCCAGGGAGAAGGCATGGGAGGGACCCGGGTGGTGACACCTGGCAGCTGGTGAGCAGCCCTGAAGCCTGCCCTGAACTGTCCCTGGTGACAAGGAGGGGACACAGAGGCGCCCGCCATGCCATCTTCGTGGAGCTGGGGGGGCCTGGGGTTTAGGGACTCAGCGCGGGTCCCCTGGACCCCTCATCCTGACGCTTCCTTTCCTGGAGCTGCCTTTCCATAGCCTTATCCCTGAGGAGGAGTGACCTTTGGCTTGTTTCGATGTTAAGCGAAGAATCTGCACACGAGCCGCCGCATATGCACACACATACAGAGGCACTGATGCACGGTGGCTTTACACGAAGGCGGTGCGTTATGTCACATGACAAGAAGTTCAGGGTGTGCGCTCAGCAATTCTGTGACGCCACAGGAGCTGGGATTCCTCCTCCTCTCTACCCTGCCGTTCTCACTCGGCCTCAGACCTCAGCATTGTCTCCTCATGGTCACAAGAGGACGGCCATAGCTCCAGGCATCACGTCCTCATCCACCACCCTCTAAAGGCATCCCTGCCTTCTGCCCCTTTTATGATTTTTTATTTTTATTTTATTTTTTTAAAGATGGGGGTCTGGCTCTGTCACTCAGGCTATAGTGCAGTGGCACAGTCACAGCTCACTACAGCCTCAACCTCCAGGGCTCAAGCAATCTTCCCACCTCAGCCTCCTGAGTAGCTGGGACCACAGGCATGCACTGCCATGCCTGGAGATATATATATATATTTTTATATATTATATATATATTTATATTTATATAAATATATATAAATATTTGTTTTTATTTATTTATTTATATTTATATATTTATATATAAATTATATTTATATATTTATTATATTTATTTATATTTATTTATATAATATTTATTTATTTATTTATTTATTTATATATATTTTTTTTTTGGTAAAGATGGGGTCTTGTTATGTTGCCCAGGCTGGTCTCAAACTCCTGGCCTCAAGCGATCCTCCTGCCTCAGCCTTCCAAAGTGCAAGGATTACAGGCATAAGCCACCGCACCTGGCCTTGGGCCCCTTTCTGAGAGCCGGGAAGATGCTCCCAGGAGCTGTGGGTAGGCTTCCCTCCAGTCTCGTGGCCAGAATTGTCTCCTGCCCACGTGTGAGTTGGTGGCGGGCCAGGCAAATGGAGCTACCGGGGCTGCCACTTTGGACTGCTTGGCATTTGCCCCACAGGGCTGCACAGGGGCCCAGGCAAGCTGAGAACATCCCTGGGTCCAGGAGGCAGACCGAGGTGCAGCCCAGCAGCCAGGAGGTGTGTCAGGATGTTCCCCGGTCGGCACCCATGGCAGGGAGGGAGGAGGTGGGGTGAGCGAGGAAGGTCCAACATTGGGCAGCCTGCCCACAAGAAGCTCTGAGGCTAGGAGCTGGCGGAGTTGCCGAAAGTGGGTTGGGCCAGGACTGCTGGACCTGTGCACCCGCCTGGATGCATCTGTGGTCGTGGGCTGCCCTGGGAAGGGCGTTAGGCTCCCTGCAGCCAAGGATCCTGGAGGTGCCCATGCCACCCAGCAACCGGGCAACAACAGCCTGCCCTCCTTCAAGGAGCTCTGGGCAGCTCAGCCCCATGTCTACCGCATACCCCACCCCACAGCTGACGAAATGACCACAGGAGTCCGTCAGTCAGCAAAGGGGAGGGCATCAAATTCGGGGAACAACCAGAAATGGCTGAAACAGAGATAAAGAGACTGATACGGAAAAGACTGGGCTGGGCACAGTGACTCCCACCTGTGATCCCAGTCAAGGCGGGAGGATCACTTGAGCCTAAGAGTTCAAGCCAGCCTGGGCAACATAGTGAGACCCCATCTCTTTTTAAAAACCTTTTTTTAATTAGCCAGGCATAGTAGTGCATGCCCGTAGTCCCAGCTGCTGGGGACGTGGAGGCAGGAGGATCACTTAAGCTCCAAGGTCACAGTGAGCTGTGATTGCACCTCTGCACTCCAGCCTGGGCAACATAGCGAGACCCCATCTCTAAAAGAAAGAAACAAGACATGGAGGGAATACCCAAAAATGTTTACAATAATGATTTCTGGATTAGAAGGATTATAGGAAGTTTGTCGTTTTTTCTTTGTGCTGTTCTGTCTAAAGCGAATATGTATTTCTTTTACAATCAAAAACCTTAACTTTTTGATAAGAAGTCCTCTTGTCAATAGAGCACAGGATCTGAATTCAAAGACATGGACTCGGCTCCTTCTGGGGCAATCCCAGGTCCTGCTGAGAAGATCCAGGACAAAGTGAGTTCTGGGGACAGTCGGCTGTGCCTGCAGCCTCTGCTTCAGGGTTCCCCCACTGTCCCCTCCAGCCCACACTCCAGCACCCTGAGACCGGGGTTAGGTATGACCTTTCCCACGAATTGGCTGTGTGATAGTTTTTGAAGACAAGAATTGTCATATTGCCAGATTCTTCATCCATAAAGTGGATCGTGCCCTTAGCTGGCTCACGAGTTGTGTTTGTTGAGGTGAGTAACTCTAGCTGTTCTAATAGAGCCTCATACTCCCCAGCTTGACAAAGTAGAGTTTATTTCTCACTCAGGGGAAGGCCAACCTGGATTGTTCCCAGATGGTGGGCAGAGTCCACGTGGTCATGCAGGGATCCAGGCTCTACGTGACTCAGGCCCCTCCGAATTCTCCACTCAGACAGAGAAAGAGGGATCATGGTTGGGGCAGGAGTAGGGCCAGGCTTGGAAATCCCCCAAATCCCACTGGCTGAAGCCCAAGGACATGGCTGTGCCAGAGGCCAAAGGTCAGGCAACCAGGAAGCGCACTCAGCATGCAGGATGTGTGTTAGGAGTGGGAGGGGGAGGATTAAGGTTGGCCACACAAGTGTGGGATTTTGCCGGTTGGGCTGTCAGGGTCTTGGCCTCCCAACACACCCAAGTCCTCTGGCCATGCACATGGAGCATGTAGGGGGGTGCAGGAGGAGCTGGGCTTCCCCTCGGACATGGAGCCTCCCTCTCTCTCTCTGGAATGGGCACTTACGTGCTTCTGTCCAGGGATTTGAATCTTGAGGGACAGATGAAGGCCCTGGCTCACTTTAGAAATTATTCACAGCAACAGCAGTGTCGTCCTAAAGACACCCGGGGGACGGCCCCACCCTGGCTGGGACGCCAGGCGTCACGTGGCTCTGCCACCTCCCCAGCCCTCCTGCCGTCAGCCGTCCCATTATCCACCACCATCTACTCTCGTAGTTTGTAACCAAGAGCCCCGGCGGACAGGAGGTCAGTGAAGTAAGACTGACCTGGAACTCTTCTGGGAGCTTCAGGATCACACGCTCTGGCCCTGGCTCTGTGGAGGCTTCTCAGCGAGGCTGGGGAGGGTGCAGCACAGCTGGGTCACCTGAGATCCGGGAGAGGATACAAGATGCACAAGGGACCAGGTGCAGCAGCTACAGCACCAGTGCTGCGGGAGGCTGGGGCGTGAGGGAGGCCTGGGCATAAGATTACAGCACCAGCACTGAGGGAGGCCGGGGAGCTACCATGGCACACGCATGCCATGTTTTCCTTACTGAGGATGTGCAAACCCTGTGCATCTTTCTGAATTTTTATATATTTATTTTTGAGACAGGATCTCACTCTCTTGCCCAAGCTGGAGTACAGTGGCTCAATCTCAGCTCACTACAGCCTCGACCTCCCGGGCTCAAGCAATCTTCCTGCCTGAGCTTCCCGAATAGCTGGGACCACAAGCACGCGCCACCACACCTGGCTAATTTTTTAGTCTTTTGTAGAGACAGGGTCTCACTATGTTGCCCAGGCTGGTCTCAAACTCCTGGGTTCAAGCATTCCTCCTACCTCGGCCTCCTGTGCTGCTGGTGGTGTAGCCACAGGAGGCCAGGACAGGAGGCTACACCACTGGCATCTCAGGAAGCCAGAGCGAGAGGCTACATCGCCAGCACTGCAGGAGGCCAGGACGTGAGGCTAGAGCACTGTGGGAGGCCAAGGTGGGGGCTACACCACCAGCACCAAGGGAGGCCAGGGTGGGAGGCTAGAGCACTGTGGGAGGCCAAGGTGGGAGGCTAGAGCACTGTGGGAGGCCAAGGTGGGAGGCTAGAGCACTGTGGGAGGCCAAGGCAGGAGGCTACACCACCAGCACCAAGGGAGGCCGGGGTGGGAGGCTAGAGCACTGTGGGAGGCCGAAGCGGGAGGCTAGAGCACCGTGGGAGGCCGAGGCAGGAGGCTACACCACCGGCACCAAGGGATGCTGGGGTGGGAGGCCACAGCAGCACAGGGAAGCTCGGATATTTCCCAAAGCCCCTTCCCAATGTGGTTCCGGGTCAGGGCTGGCCACAGGAGGATGTGGCCTGGACTTGAGAGAAGGAGCTGCTGTTTGGTGTCTGGAGTGGGTATGGGCCTTGTGGGTGGGTCTGCTGGTCATCTGGGTGGTTCAGGAGAGCGGCCAGCACCTCTGGCTCCTGCAGGCCTCACCCCGCAGCCCTTCAGCACCCTGGGCCGGATGCATGTATGCTCCACAGCCAAGGGCCAGGCTGTCCTACAGGGGCCTGGCTAAGGAGGTGGTGAGAGAGCAAGATGGGGACACGCCAGGTGCTCTGAAGGGCCCCAGCCTGACTCCACTGTCCCCCACTTCATGTCTTTTATGGGCTGGACTGTACCCCTCATGTCTTTTATGGGCTGGACTGTGCCCCCCAAAACATAAATATGTCCAAATTCTAACCCCCAGGACTCCTGAATGTGACCTCATTTGGAGACAGGGCCCTTGCAAACGAGATCGAGGGACGATGAGGTCACTGGAGGCCCCGATCTGGTAGGACTGCTGTCCTCATGGAAAGGGGGAACCTGGACCCAGAAGAGACACAGGGAGATGACGGCCATCTAGAAGCCAGTGAGAGAGGCCGGGATGGATTCTCCCTCAACCCTCAGAAGGAGTCCATCCTGTAACACGAGGGCCCCGGACCTGTGGCCCTCAGAACATGAGAGAATCCATCTCTCAGAGGCCTCCAAACGTCTGCCTTCCCATCCCCACACGCTCGGCCCGCGGCTGTTTCACCTGCCCCCAGGACACTGCCGAGCACCCTGTTTTCTGTACGAGTCCTAACAACACAGGCAAGAGGTTTCTGGGCTTGGCGCCCAAGCCCTCAGACGGTGGCAGGAGGCATCACAAGCCTCCCTGGGCTCTTTTAGGAGAGTGGTGCCAGCGGCCAGCGTGGGCTTCAGAGAAAACGGGACAAGCGGAGCTGGGCCCCCCGGTGTGTGTCCCTGGGAGAAGCGCATGTTCCAGCTGCCTCCCACTCTGGGCGCGCGTCTCAGGGGGGTCAGGGGCTGCGTGAGACCCTCCGCCGCGGCCATGGGGGAGGAGCCTACATGCGTGGCTGGGTGGGGGGACCACGGCACTGTTTCGCTGCTGTTTTGTTTTTGTTTTTTGTTTTGTGGGAGTTTTTTGTTTGTTTTATTTTTTTGAGACGGAGTCTCACTCTGTCACCCAGGCTGGAGTGCAGTGGCGCGATCTCAGCTCACTGCAACCTCTGCCTCCCGGGTTCAAGCGATTCTCCTGTCTCAGCCTCCAGAGTAGCTGGGATTACAGGCACCCACCATCACACCCGGCTAATCTTTGTATTTTTAGTAGAGATGGGGTTTTGCCCTGTTGGCCAGGCTAGTCTCAAACTCCTGACCTCAGGTAATCCACCCACCTCAGCCTCCCAAAGTGATGGGATTACAGGCGTTACCCACCGTCCCCGGACTTGCTGCTGTTTTCGTCACATTAAAACACAAAATTAATTCAGCCATTTCTCCTGACCCCAAAATGTCTGAGGAGTAGAGCAAGTAGAGAGGTGAATTATTCATATTCACCTTTCAAGCCAGGTCACTGTTTTCTGATTGATAGGAAAAGAGGGCCAGGCAGGGTCCTGCGGAGGGCAGAGAGAAGTCCAGGTAGAACCTGGGAGGGGAGGCAGCCGGCCAGGGCTCCAGGGAACCAGAAAAGAAAACAGCCCCTCTCCAAAGTCTGGCACCATCCTTCCTCTCCCCTCAGGCTGTGGGCCCCCATGGAAATCGGACCAGGTCAGAGGGCACCACAGTTTAAGCGTAAGCCCCTGCGGACCTCAGACCTGTGAGCTGGGGACAGGTTCCCTGGGGCTGCAGGAGCTCCAGAGGAAGGCCGAGGCGGGGCCAGCCCGGCAGGATGCAGGTACCTGGTCCCGCTAATTAATTGCTTCCAGCAGGCTCTGAAAAGCAGCTGGGCCCAGGAATGCCCCCTCCAGTGAAGACCGACTCTGTCTAACTTGTAACAGTTTGGATACTGATGGCAAACCACTCTTAACAAACCTCTCTCTCCTTCTTCTCATGTACAGGTCATCTGCAGGGCTTGCTGCCTCTGGGGGGTCAGGGCAGTGGGCAATCCTCCTCCCATCCCTACCCTGCCTCCCTTCCCAACCTCCTCCCCTCCCCACCAATGGGGCCAGTCCTGCTTCTTAGTGCCATCCTGCCTTGAACAAGCACTGCCCACGTTCTGGTCCTCCTGCCAGCCCACCTTCTCTGTGCTTCACCTGCATCCATTGCTGGTCCTTGGGTTCAGTAACACTGTGGGGAGTCTCCAGAGATCCCACTAGACCAGATCAGGCACCTTATGGACCCTCCCCACCCACCAGAGAAGCAGAATAGCCTAGAGATTAAAAACTCAGAAGGG